>NW_006785255.1:1154717-1192263 GCF_000442215.2 Lipotes vexillifer
GGAAAGAGGAATGACTGAGGCCTCAAGTCACAGAATCCTCAACCACTTGGATTTTCAGGGAATATATGCCTCTGCATAAAATTAAATTAAATTATAGATAAATGCCCATTTTTTTTTTCATACTAATGTTTGTCCCCAAACTTCTAGCCCAGTAAAATCCATTGTCCATATGTGCTTCTCAAAGGCTTCCAGTTCTCCTTAAACCCTAACTTGCTTCCTCCTCACCTTCTTTACTTTAGGTCTCAACCTTTTCCTCTTAGTAAAAGCTGTACTCCCTACAACTGTGACTTTGATATTAAAGTCAATTGTGTCTTCTTCTGGAGGGTGGAGGAGCTCCCATTAGATGTTTGAGAATATTTTGTCAAAAATGATGGCTGACTTGTTTCCTGAATAATTTTCTCTCATCTCATGGATATAAAACAAAAGCACAGTACACAGGCTGCCAAAATATATGGAATATGATTAATAAGAAAAAGCATAAGCAGCAATAAAACCTCTATGTGAAAACACACAGCTTGTACACCTCTAGAGTAAGAAACACAGTTCTTTTGATGCAATCCTGGTATGGATCAGAAAATGTCCTGAATTAATCCTGTTTTGTTTCTTGACTCTCATTGTTCAGATTTCAAAGGCAGTTATTGTCTTCAAATGAGTGTTATTTTGACCAGAATTTAAGCAATCTACTCTATTTTAGTGAACCTCACTTCAGGTCTCTCTTTACTGGCCTGGCTACCTTGATATATACTGTGATTGTGAAAAGGCCATTTACTTCCTGACTTGGTCCTGGGACACATTCTTCCCATTAAGTATCACCTGAAGCCACAGCACATGCACCCTGTGGGTCACTAATCCTACCTTGTTAAATGTGAACATCCAACCTCCATGACTTTCATAGTGAGAAAATAGTTCATAAATGCTCTTAATGTGGCTTCAGTCTTGCAAATCTATAGCTAATTCTTCGACATGTTTGAACACTAGAGGAACTATCTTTACTCAGTGTGATCCCATTTGCTTTCCATCATTTTTCATGCTTTGTGGATTTTTTATGTAAAGTTTTATTTCTCCATTCACATTTGTTTGTTCTCTTTTCTCATTTTTTAAAAACAATATTGAGGGCTTCCCTGGTGGCGCAGTGGTTGAGAGTCCACCTGCCGATGCAGGGGACAAGGGTTCGTGCCCTGGTCCAGGAAGATCCCACATGCCGCAGAGTGGCTAGGCCCGTGAGCCATGGCCACTGAGCCTGCGCGTCCGGAGCCTGTGCTCCGCAATGGGAGAGGCCACAACAGTGAGAGGCCAGCGTACCGCAAAAAAATATATAAAATAAAATAAAAATATTGGAACATCCAAATTCCCTATGTTTGGACATGGATTCAGAACTGTTTCATGTTGAATAGCTCAGGTTTGAGGAGTCCATTCCTCCAGCACGGATTCTCTGAACTGCTGTCTTTCTTTTTGGTGTATTTTTCTCACGTGAATTGAGATCTTTCACAATGTAGTCACACAGGACACTTTATCAGAACGTGAAATGGTCTCCTCACTTCTTGACAAAGCTATTCCCTCAGCCTGGAAAATTTTCCCTACTGCTCACTTTGACTTGACTAACTCCTACTCCAAATTGAAATGTTGATATCTTTATTAAAAGTGTCTCTCCTCATCCCTCCTTGATGAATTCCCTCCCACAATGTGAACATAGACTTGGAAATTTGCAGAAAATGTTACTCTAGATCCAGACCATTTTGGCCGATTCTGTTTCAGAATCTAGTCTCTTTCTCCTCTAGGTGATAGGGCCAGGGTGAAGGGTGAAGATGGCAGGGGTAGGGAAGCTCTTTAGTATCCCTTCTCCTTCATCCTGAATTACCCACAAGAAAGTCCCTTTCCAACCAGCAAAAGTGATGAGAAAAAAAGTACCTTGGGGGTGGCCTAATCAGATATATAAAATAAATTTCTACTATGGTCATCTTAGAAGCACAAGATAAAATTCTCTCAACTGGTAATAACTTCTGCTTCAAAATAACTTTTTCTTACTTCTGTCCATTCTTGATTCTTTCTTTTTTTTTTTAACTTTAAATTTTATTTTATTTATTTTTTATACAGCAGGTTCTTATTAGTTCTTATTACCTACCTGTTTTATACATATTAGTGTATATAGGTCAATCCCAATTTCCCAATTCATGCCTCCCAAATCCCCCCTTGGTGTCCATACATTTGTTCTCTACATCTGTGTCTCTATTTCTGCCTTGCAAATCGGTTCATCTGTACCATTTTTCTAGATTCCACATATATGCATTAATATACAATATTCATTTTTCTCTTTCTGACTTACTTCACTCTGTATGACAGTCTGTCCATCCACAACTCTACAAATAACCAAATTTCATTCTTTTTTATGGCTGAGTAATATTCAGCCATAAAATTGTACATATGTACTACATCTTCTTTATCCATTCATCTGTCGATGGACATTTAGGTTGTTTCCATGACCTGGCTATTGTAAATAGTGTTGCATGAACATTGGGGAGCATGTGTCTCTTTGAATTATGGTTTTCTCTTGGTATATGCCCAGTAGTGGGACTGTTGGGTCACATGGTAATTCTATTTTTAGTTTTTTAAGGAACCTCCATACTGTTCTCCATAGTGGCTGTAACAATTTACATCCTCACCAACAGTGCAAGAGAGTTCCCTTTTCTCCACACCCTCTCCAGCATTTGTCGTTTATAGATTTTCTTATGATGACCATTCTAACTGGTGTGAGGTGATACCTCATTGTAGTTTTGATTTGCATTTCTCTATTAGTGATGTTAGCTTTTCATGTGTCTTTTGGCCATCTGTATGTCTTCTTTGGAAAGATGTTTGTTTAGGTTTTCTGTCCAATTTTTTATTAAGTTGTTTGTTTTTCTTAATATTGAGCTGCATGAGCTGTTTATATATTTTGGAGATTAATCCTTTGTCTGTTGATTCATTTGCAAATATTTTCTCCCATTCTGAGGTGTGTCTTTTCGTTTTGTTTATAGTTTCCTTTGCTGTGCAAAATCTTTTAAGTTTCATTAGGTGCCATTTGTTTATTTGTGTTTTTATTTCCATTACTCTAGGAGGTGGATCAAAAAAGATCTTGCTGTAATTTATGTCAAAGAGTGTTCTTCCTAAGTTTTCCTCCAACAGTTTTATAGTGTCTGGTCTTACATTTAAGTCTTTAATCCATTTTGAGTTTATTTTTGTGTATGGTGTTAGAGAGTGTTCTAATTTCATTCTTTTATGAATGTGTAGTTGTCTAGTTTTCCCAGCACCACTTATTGAAGAGACTGTCTGTTTCCATTGTATATCCTTAACTATTTTGTCATAAATTAGTTGACCATAGGTGCGTGGGTTTATATCTGGGCTTTCTATCCTGTTTCATTGATTTATATTTCTGTTTTTGTGCCATGCCAGTATTATATTGTATTTATTAATGTAGCTTTGTACTATAGTCTGAAGTCAGGGAGTCTGATTCTTCCAGCTCTGTTTTTCTCCCTCAAGACTGCTTTGGCAATTCAGGGTCTTTTGTGTCTCCATACAAATTTTAAGATTTTTTGTTCAGGTTCTGTGAAAAATGTCACTGGTAATTTGATAGGGATTGCATTGAATCTCTAGATTGGTTTGTGTAGTATAATCATTTGCACAATATTGATTCTTCTAATCCAAGAACATGGTATATCTCTTGATCTGTTTGTGTCATCTTTGGTTTCTTTCATCAAAGTCATAGTTTTCTGAGTACAGGTATTTAACCTCCTTAAGTAGGTTTATTCCTAGGTATTTTATTCTTTTTGTTGCAATGGTGAATAGGATTGTTTCCATAATTTCTCTTTCTGCTCTTTCATTGTTAGTGTATAGGATTGCAAGAGATTTCTGTGTATTATCTTTGTATCCTGCAAATTTACCCATTTCGTTGATTAGCTCTAGTAGTTTACTGGTGGCATCTTTAGGATTATCAACATGTAGTATCATGTCATCTGCAAACAGTGACATTTTTACTTCTTTTTTTCTAATTTGTATTCCATTTATTTCTTTTTCTTCTCTGATTGCCATGGCTAGGACTTCCAAAAATATGTTGAATAATAGTGGTAAGAGTGGACATCCTTTTCCTTTTCCTGATCTTAGAGGAAATGATTACAGTTTTTCGCCATTGAGAATAATGTTTACTGTGGGTTTGTCGTATATGGCCTTTACTATGTTGAGGTAGTTTCCCTCTATGCCCACCTTCTGGAGTGATTTTATCATAAATTGGTGTTGAATTTTGTCAAAAGAATTTTCTGAATCTAATGAGATAATTATATGGTTTTTGTTTTGTTTTGTTTTGTTTTGCAGTACATGGGCCTCTCACTGCTGTGGCCTCTCCCGTTGCGGAGCACAGGCTGCTCCATGGCATGTGGCATCTTCCCAGACCAGGGCATGAACCCGTGTCCCCTGCATTGGCAGGCGGGCTCTCAACCACTGTGCCACCAGGGAAGCCCAATTATATTGTTTTTATTCTTCAACTTGCGAATATGTTTTTCATGTTGATTGATTTGCATATAGTGAAGAAACCTACATCCCTGGGATAACTCCCATTGATCATGGTTTATGATCCTTTTAATGTGTTGTTTTCTAGTATTTTTTGAGGATTTTTTGCATCTATATTCATCAGTGATATTTGTCTGTAATTTTCTTTTTTTGTAGTATCTCTGTCTGGTTTTGTTATCAAAGTAATGGTGGCCTCGTAGAATGAGTTTGGGAGTGTTCCTTCCTCTGCAGTTTTTTAGAAGAGTTTGAGAAAAATGGGTGTTAGCTCTTCTCTAAATGTTTGATGAAATTCACCTGTGAAGCCATCTGGTTTTGGACTTTTGTTTGTTGGAATATTGTTAATCACAGTTTCAATTTCATTACTTGTGATTGGTCTGTTCATATTTTCCATTTCTTCCTGGTTCAGTCTTGGACGTTTATACCTTTCTAAGAATTTTTCCACTTCTTCCATTTTCCTGGCATAGAGTTTCTTGTAGTAGTCTCTTATGATGCTTTGTACTTCTGTGGTGTCCATAGTAACTTCTCCTTTTTCATTTCTAATTTTACTGATTTGATTCCTCTCCCTTTTTCTCTTGATGAGTCTGGCTAAAGGTTTATCAATTTTGTTTATCTTCTCAAAACACCAGCTTTTAGTTTTATTGATCTTTACTATTGTTTCCTTTGTTTTTATTTCTTCTTTGATCTTTATGATTTCTTTCCTTCTACTAACTTTGGGTTTTGTTTTTACTTCTTTCTTTAGTTCCTTTAGGTATAAATGTAGATTGTTTGAGATTTTTCTTGTTTTTTGAGGTAGGAGTGTATCACTATAAACTTCCCTCTTAGAACTGCTTTTGCTGCATCCCATAGGTTTAGGATCATGTTTTATCATTTTTCTCTAGGTATTTTTTGATTTCCTCTTTGATTTCTTCAGTGATCTCTTGGTTATTTAGTAACATAGTGTTTAGCTTCCATGTGTTTATGTTTTTTACATTTTTTCCCCTGTAATTGATTTCTACTCTCATAGTGTTGTGGTTGGAAAAGATGCTTGATATGATTTCAATTTTCTTAAATTTACTGAGGCTTGATTTGTGACCCAAGATGTGATCTATCCTGGAGAATATTCCATGTGCACTTGAGAAGAAAGTGTAATCAGCTGTTTTTGGATGGAATGTCTTATAAATATCAATTAAATCTATCTGGCCTATTGTGTCATTTAAAGCTTACATTTCCATATTAATTTTCTGTCTGGATGATCTGTCGATTGGTGTAAGTGAGGTGTTAAAGTCCCCCATGATTATTGTGTTACTGTTGATTTCCTCTTTTATAGTGGTTAGCAGTTGCCTTATGCATTGGGGTGCTCCTAGGTTGGGTGCATATATATTTATAATTGTTATATCTTCTTTTTGGATTAATCCCTTGATCATTGTGTAACATTCTTTATTTTAAAGTCCATTTTGTCTGATATGAGTATTGCTACTCCAGCTTTCTTTTGATTTCCATTTTCATGGAATATCTTTTTCCATCCCCTCACTTTCAGTCTGTATGTGTCCCTAAGTCTGAAGTGGGTCTCTTGTAGACAGCATATATATGGGTCTTTGTGTTACGTGGGCCTCTCACTGTTGTGGCCTCTCCCATTGTGGAGCAGAGGTTCCAGACACGCAGGCTCAGCAGCCATGGCTCACGGGCCCAGCCGCTCTGCGGCATGTAGTGTCTTCTGGGACCGGGGCAGGAACCCATGTCCCCTGTATCAGCAGGCAGACCCTCAAACACTGTGCCACCAGGGAAGTCCTATGGGTGTCTTTTTTGTATCCATTCAGTGAGCCTTTTTCTTTTGGTTGGAGCATTTAATCCATTCACATTTAGGGTAATTATTGATTTGTATGCTCCTATTACCATCTTCTTAATTGTTATGGGTGTGTTTTTGTAGTTCCTTTTCTTCTCTTGTGTTTCCCACTTAGAGAAGTTCCTTTAGCATTTGTTGTAAAACTGGTTTGGTGGTGCTGAATTCTCTTAGCTTTTGCTTTTCTGTAAAAGTTTTGATTTCTCCGTCAAATCTGAATGACCGCCTTGCCAGGTAGAGTAATCTTGGTTGTAGGCTCTTCCCTGTCATCACTTTAAATATATCATGCCCCTCCTTTCTGGCTTGTAGAGTTTTTGTTGAGAAATCAGCTGTTAACCTTATGGAAGTTCACTTGTACGTTATTTGTCATTTGTCCCTTCTTGCTTTTAATAATTTTCCTTTGTCTTTAATTTTGTCAATCTGAATACTATGTATCTTAGCATGTTTCTTCTTCAGTTTATCCTGCCTAGAACTCTCTGTGCTTCCTGGACTTCAGTGGCTATTTCCCTTCCCACGTTAAGGAAGTTTTTGACTATAACCTCTTTAAATATTTTCTTGGGCCCCTTTTCTCTCTTCTTCTTCTTCTGGGAAGCCTATAATGCAAATGTTGTTACATTTAATGCTGTCCGAGAGGTCTCTTAGGCTGTCTTCTTTTCTTTTCATTCTTTTTTTTTTATCCTGTTCCATGGGAGTGATTTACATAATTCTGTCTTCCAGGTCACTTATCCATTCCTCTGCCTCAATTATTCCGCTATTGATTCCTTCTAGTGTATTTTTTATTTCAGTTATTGTATTGTTCATCTCTGTTTTTTTGTTCTTTAATTCTTCTAGGTCTTTGTTAAACATTTCTTGCACCTTCTCAATCTTTGTCTCCATTCTTTTACCAAGGTCCTCTATCACCTTCACTATCATTATTCTGAATTCTTTTTCTGGAAGTTTGCTTATTTCTACTTCATTTAGTTGTTTTTCTGACATTTTATTTTGTTCTTTCATCTGGTACATAGCCCTCTGTCTTTTCATTTTGTCTATCTTTCTGTGAATGTGGTTTTTGTTCCACACGCTGCAGAATAAAAGTTCTTCTTGCTTCTGCTGTCTGCCCTCTTGTGGATGAGGCTATCTAGGAGGCTTGTGCAAGCTTCCTAATGAGAGGGACTGCTGGTGGGTAGAGTTGGGTGCTGCTTTGGTGGGCAGAGCTCAGTAAAACTTTAATCTACTTCTCTGCTTATGGGTGGGTCTGAGTTCCCTCTCTGTTATATTTTTGGCCTGAGGTGACCCACCACTGGAGCTTACCTGGCTCTTTGGTTGGGCTAATGATGGACTCTGGGAGGGCTCATGCCAAGGAGCACTTTCCAGAACTTCTGCTGCCAGTGTCCTTGCCCCCACGGTGAACCACAGCCATCCCCTGCCTGCAGGAGACCTCCCAACACTAGCAGGTAGGTCTGGTCACTGCTCTTTTCCCTGGGTCCTGATGTGCACACTACTTTGTGTGTGCCCTCTAAGAGTGGAGTCTCTGTTTTCCCCAATCCTGTTGAAGTCCTGCAATCAAATCCTGCTAGACTTCTAAGTCTGATTCTCTAAGAATTCTTCCTCCCATTGCCAGGCCCCCATGTTGATAAGCCTGACGTGGGGCTTAGTACCTTTACTCCAGTGGGTGGACTATTGTGGTATGTGTTCTCCAGTTTGTGAGTCACCACCCACGCCCAGCAGTCATGGGATTTGATTTTTTTGTGATTGTGCCCCTCCTACCATCTCATTGTGGCTTGTCTTTTGTCTTTGGATGTGGGGTATCTTTTTTGGTGAGTTCCAGTGTCTTCCTGTTGTTGATTGTTCAGCAGTTAGTTGTGATTACAGTGCTCTTGCAAGAGGGAGTGAGCACATGTCCTTCTACTCCACCATCTTGAACCAATCTCCTCCCCAATGTACTCTTAATCAAACCATTAATTTCCCTTTCTGAAATATCCATTCTCTCCCATTCCCCAAGAAAATGACTTAAAGTAATCCTCTTTCCTTCTTTTTTTTTCTTTACAAATATGCCATCATTTTTTACATTTTAATGAGTAAGCTTTTTCCTTAGTGAATTTTATCCAGTTCTGCCTCAGGGTTCTCAGGGCCTGGGGCACAGACATCTTCCTGAGATGGCCTATTACTGCTCTCTTGGGTTTCAGTTGTGGTTTCCTGAAACCTGTTTCTTCCTCTCTACTTACTCATTTGTTTTTGCTGTAGTACACTCTCAAGGAACTCCCTAAGAAAGGCTACATATTAGATAAAATTTCAGAGGCCATAGTTGTCTGTAAATGTCTTCATTCTACTGTCTATTGGTTAAGAGTTTGGCTGGGTATAAAATTTTTAGCATTGAAACTTGCTGTTAGAATACCTTATGTTGTATAATTCTCCATCCCTTTGTAGGTGATATTTATTCTTTCTAAAATCTCTAGTTACTACTCTTCACTCCTATTGTGAGATTTCAAAAAGACGAGCTTTGGTGAGATATTTTTTTCATCTGTTGTACTGGGCACTTGATGAGCCCTTTTAATCAGTAGAATAATGTATATTCACTCTGGGAAATTTTCCTACAAGTGATTTATGAGGTTTATGAGGAATTATATTTAATGGTTAAGAATGAGAGTTCTGGAGTTCTGATGCATGCTATTTGATATTAAGCAATTTAAAAATATTTCTCTATTCAGCAATAAAAAAATGGAATAATGCCATTTGTAGCCACATGAATGGACTTAGACATTATCATACTAAATGAAGTAAGTCTGACATAAAAAGACAAATATTCTATCACTTATATGTGGAATCTAAAAAATAGTACAAATGAACTTATTTACAGAACTGAAACAGGCACACAGACATAGAAAACAAACTGATGGTTACCAAAGGGGAAGGGAGCAAGGGATAAATTGGGAGTATGGGATTAACAGATGCACGCTACCATATATTAAGTAGATAAACAACAAGGATTTACTGTATAGCACAGAGAACTACGTTCATTCACTCTCTTGTAAATACACTACGATGGAAAAGAATTATATATATATATAAAACCAAATCATTTTGTAGTGCACCTGAAAATAACACAATATTGTAAATCAACTATACTTCAGTTTAAAAAAAGCAGCCACAGACAATATGTAAACAAAACAAAAAACAAAAAATATAATATTTATTTCTCAGTTTTCTTGTCTAAAAATGGGACAATAATATAACCTATCTCATTGAGTTCTTATGGAATTAAATAATTTTAATTTTATTTAAAATTAATTTAAAATGGATGACTACTATTGTTCTAGAGAACTCTACAATGGTAGTCATCCATTTTTATCTTAGAGTTGAGTTTACACAAAATGGATTGTAACTTGTATGGAAGATATTATAGTTCATCAAAAAGAGATTAAGCATTACAAATTAATGCAAAATATTATGTATAATAAGAAATATTGTTAAGGAAATGAGGAAACTTTTGTGGTTTTTAATTTCCTTGTCATTGCTGCAAAACACAGTGAGTGAGCTAAACAACATCCACCAAGTGAAGGAACCTTAGACTTCCAAATCTAGCCTCTTTCATTAAATGATTTCATAGGGACTAGTAAGGAAACAAGAGGTTCTTTTTATCTGAGGCCATATTTACCCATCTGCCATTTATTGCCTTGCTTTTTATAATCTTTGCAGCTGAACAAAGACATTTCCTGATAGTCTCATGAAATTTTTCTATGAAAGATTCTTTCAGTGCTTCAGTGCTTTGCCAAAAGGGAACCCTCATTCTGCATAAGGATCTCACACATTTTTTAGCCATGTCTGAGACGAGAACATAAAATCCATCACTCAGTGACATTATTTGGATTTGTGACTCTCTATGGAGGCCACTCTGCTCATAAAACAATGAATGGATTAAATCCATTCAAAAGTGGAGTTTTTCATTTATGACAGATGTAATATTGATCATATCCTTCATTTAATAAGTCATCCAAGTACAATTCAATGCAAGTTACTAGTATAAATTACCAGCCATATTCATCTTGCTTGACTGTTTTATAACACCAAAGAGGAGCAAGCAAAACAGCATAAAAATTCCATGTTGAAATCTAAAAGGAGGGCTGCTTCTGCAGCAAGACTGGATACTTTTCTTTGAGAAGTGAGAGAAGTCTAGCCTTTGCCAGAAAATCAGATCATGCAAATCTAGTTCCATCTGGCTGTGAGTGATTTGTGATCAGACAGGTAACAGTAGGGAAAGGACAGAATGCCTTTAAAAAGCTCTACCAAGTCTGTCCTCTTTCCTTTATCACTACACATATCTTTCCCACTGTTTCCTCATTAAGGGATTTCTGCATGTTCTAAGTCACTGAGATTTAGAACGTAGACAGTAACGTCTCTTCTTTTTGGAGCATGGAGATGCTTATGAGCTGACAGATGACCTGAGAATAATTGAGAGAACCAGTGAGCAAAGGATCAAAGTCTAAATGAAGTGAATATTCTGATTAGAGTTTCAAATGTAGAAATATAAATTATATGCAGTTATGATTATATGATACAGAAGCAGATGAAGAAAAAAATCCATGTGAAGGCAGAATTAGACCCACTGTTTCTATTTCTGTACCTTTATCTTTCTATTTCACCACCACAGGCTTGCTCCACATTACTAAGGAACTGCACTCACTAATATGCCCATGGTATCATAATGGCCAAATCTATTTTTTCACAATTGTACCTTGATTTTTTGTTGCCTTAGACCTGAGTAATTAAATCCATCTTCTTTAAACCTCTTTTTCCTGGCTTTCTAAGATACTATATACTTTAAAACCTGCCATTTCTAAGTCTTCCACTTTCCCTGAGTTTCCTTTTTCTGCCCTGTTATTAGTTCTTTTTTTCTGTGCAGGACCTTACTGTGGGTATGGATACTTAAGATCTTGTCTTTGTTCCATATTCCTCACTTCATTACCACAGCGTGAGAACTGCCCCATGCCCTTCTCAAAGGATACACAATCATCTCTGTACCAATGATTTTAAAATACGTATGTACACCCTTACTTTGGAAGTAATGACTGTTTCACCTCCTTCAGGGCCTATATGTAGTTAGTCACTGAGTCATGTTGGTTACTCCTCCAAAGTATCTTCAGGAAGACAGGACAATGGGAGATGTCATTATTGAGAGGATGAGCCTGAAAGACAGCTGAGTCTTGACTTCACTACCAGCCCTGACCCTTGGTAGTTCTGGGACTTTAGGCAAAGCCATTAAACCTTCTCGTTGAGCACCCCAACAAGTGTTGTGAGAATCAAATTTGATAGTATCTGTAAATAAATCACGTATCATAATTCTTAGCCCTTACTATATGCTCTATAACTAGTTCATTTTTTTTTTCTGGCCACACCAGGCAGCATGTGGGATCTTAGTTGCCCCACACCCCCTGCAGTGGAAGTGCAGAGTCTTAACCACTGGACCATCAGGGAAGTCCCCTATAACTAGTTCTATTGGAAAATTTTCCTGTGTGATTTGCTATACTCAGAAACTCAACATTCTCTGAGTGTATACATTTAAAACAGAACTGATGGTATTTCTCCAAAACTGGCATTCTCATTTAACTTTTTTGTTTTAGTCAGTGGCACCATATCTCCAGATTTCCACCTGAAATGTAAGTGCATATGACTTTTCCTTACTTTGGGACTCTATATGGAATGATTTTAATTACTGTAATTCTTATACAGGGCCAGTTTCCTAGCTCAAGCCCACTCTGATATCACCCTACATGATTCCATTTTTATTTTCCCACAAGGATGCTGATTTATCTTCTAATTACCCAATTTTCAGTTCTGAATCAGAATTTAAATATAGAGAAAAAAAATTTGATAAAATGATCTCTGTATATTCCTAACTCTGAAGTTTCACAAATTCTTACTTGTTTTATGATTCAATATTTCTACTTTTTTTTCAAAAATCTTAATATCCACCTACTGTCCACAGAAGAAATCTCACACTAATTTTTCCAACTTTAAAAATATTTTGTGATATGACCACACCTTACTGAGCAACAGCATCTTCCTTTAAGCCACTGCCCCCTCTGCTGCCAACCAGGGCAGCATCTTCTGCACATGCTCCCCTCCATTGTTTATATACTTGTCCTCATTATTAATTAGCTCTTTTCTCTTCTTGCTGCTCATTCTTTAGGAACCATACCAGGGAGAGTACAAGTAAGAAGGACATATGATAAATGAAGGTGAGAAAATAAAATAACTTTGGGCTAGGTCTTCCCCAATGGTCTCTGAGGCTTTCTAATGAACACTCTTATGAAGGGCATGATAGCTGCTGGCAGCCCTATATTTACATCCTCTAAGCTACTAAATCCTGTGGAGAACCCAGATTGGTTCATGAGCCAATTACTGCTACCAGAGGAATGGTCAAGTCCACTCTGAATCACAAGGCCTGATCAATGTGTTCCTGAATTGGCAGTGGTTTTGTGGCTCTAGCCAAACCATAAAAAATGTGTTACCAGTAGGAAGGAATATCCCACAAACTAAAACAACTGATGTTCACTGTAGTCTCTATAGGTTTAATTAACATTATCCTGAAATATGTAAACATGAACATAAATACACTCATTCATTCATTCAATAACTGTCATATATTTTGTCTATCTGAGGCCAGATGTCCAGCTATTGGAAACTGTGACAGACACATTCAGCTGTCTAGTAAGTATCCATGCTCCCATTCCATAAAGGAGAATATTTGCTAGGAAGCTGCTGTCCAAATGACTACATTTTCTGCTCTGCATATCAGTAGGTGGGGGAGGGACATAAAATTACCTCTTGTAAATGGAATATGAGTAGAGATGTACCACTTCCTAACCAAATTGATAAAGAAGTAGATGTGCTTTCTCTACTTTCACTTCCCCTTTCTCCCAAGCTGTAAACAAAACACCATGAGACCCTTAGGGGATGTGGTAGACAGAACATGGAAAGATTCTTTGTCCTGAATCAGAACATGGAAAGTTATGTGCCAAGTGTTCTCATTGAATTGTTATGTGAGGAAAAACACACTTTTATTATGTTAAACCACTGAAATTTGCATATTTATCTGTTGTAACAGCTATTGGTGACCTTAAGGAAACAAGAAATGCCAAAATAACTGACATCACTCAGAGAAAAAAGAAAAAAGGATTGATTGTACTAAGTTAAACAAAGCATTGATTCCCTTCTTTCATGCATAATAGAATCTTTCTTTTAACCAATGCAAATACTTCTTTTATTTATGGAAATATAGTTGGTGTACAATATTAAGTTAGTTTCAGGTGTACTACATGATGATTTGACATTTGCATACATTATGAAATGATCACCATGATAATTCTAGTAACCATCTGTTCCCATACAAGGTTATTGCAATATTATTAACCATGCTTCTTATGCTGTAAAATACATCCCTGTGACTTATTTATTATATAACTGGAGGTTTGTACCTCTTAATTCCCTTCACCTATTTAGCACATCCCACCACTCCCTTCCTTCTGGCAACCATCTGATTGTTCTCTGTATCTATGAGTCTGTTTTCATTTTGTTTTGTTTCTTTGTTGCCTTTGTTTTTTTTGGATTCCACATCTAAGTGAAAGCATTTGGTATTTGTGTTTCTCTGTCTGATTTATTTCACTTAACATAATACCCTCTAGATAGATCCATGTTTTGCAAAAGACAAGATTTCATTCTCTTTTATGGTTGAATAATATTCCACTGTATTCCAGATCTTCTTTATCCATTCGTCTATTGATGGGCAATTATGTTGCTTCCATATCTTGGCTATTGTAAATAATGTGGAAATGAACATGGCATGTATATATCTTTTCAAATTAATAAGATTTTTTTTGAGTAAATACCCAAGTGAAATTGCTGGATCACATGACATTTTTATTTTTAATTTTTTGAGGAAACTCCATAATTGTTTCCATAGTGACCAAACAGATTTACAATCCCACCAATAGTGCATGAGGATTTCCTTTTCTCCTCATCCTAGCCAACACTTGTTATTTGTTGTCTTTTTGATGATAGCTATTCTGACAGATGTGAGGTGATATTGTGGTTTTCTTTTGCATTTCCCTGATGATTAGTTATGCTGAGTATCTTTTCACGTGTCTGCTGGCCATCTGTATATATTCTTTGGAAAAAATTTCTATTCAGGTTCTATACCCATTTTATAATCAGATTGTTTGGCTTTTTAACTTTGAGTTATATGTGTTCTTTATATATTTTAGATATTAACCCCTTATCAGACATATCATTTGCAAATATCATCTCCCATTTAGTATGTGGACTTTTTCTCTTGTTGATAGTTTCCTTCACTGTGTAAAACCTTTTTAGTTTGATGAATCCTATTCTTATTTTTGTTTTTATTTCCCTTGCCTGAAGAGACATAACCAAAAAAATATTGCTAGAACCATTGTCAAAGAGCATATTGCCTATGTTTTCTACTAGGAGTTTTATGGTTTCAGGTCTCATATTTAAGTCTTTAATCCATTTTGAGTTTAATTTTGTATATGGTATAAGAAAGTAGCTTATTCTGAATCTTTTACATGTAGATATCCAGTTTTCCCAACACCATTTATTGAAGAGGCTGTCTTTTCCCCATTGTATAGTCTTGCCTCCTTTGTCATAGGTTAATTGACCATGTGTGCAGGATTATTTCTGGGCTGTCTATTCTGTTCCATTGATCTATGTGTCTTTTGTTTGTGTCAGTACCAAAATGTTTTGATGACTATAGCTTTGTAGTATAGTTTAAAATGAGGGAGCATGAGACAGCCATCTTTGTTCTCCTTTCTCAAGATTGTTTTGGCTACTTGTGTTTCCATATGAATTTTACAATGATTTGTTCTAGTTCTAGGAAAAATACCATTGGTGTTTTGATGAGGATTGCATTGAATCTGTAGGTTGCCTTGGCTAGTAGAGTCTTTTTTCTTTTTTAATGTATTTATTAGTTATTTATTTTTTGGCTGTGTTGGGTCTTTGTTGCTGTGCACGGGCTTTCTCTAGTTGTGGCGAGTGGGGGCTACTCTTCATTTCAGTGCACAGGTTTCTTATCGTGGTGGCTTCTCTTTGTTGCAGTGCACGGGCTCTAGGCTCATGGGCTCTAGAGTGCAGGCTCAGTAGTTGTAGCACACAGGTTTAGTTGCTTCATGGCATATAGGATCTTCCTGGCCCAGGGATCGAACCAATGTCCCCTGAATTGGCAGGCAGATTCTTACCCACTGCACCATGAAGAAAGTCCCTAGAGTCATTTTAGCAATACTAATTCTTCTAATCCATGAGCACGGTATATCTTTCCTTTCATTTGTATTATCTTTAATTTCTTTCACCAATGTCTTATAGTTTTCTGAGTATAGGTCTTTTAGGTCATTTAGATTTATTCCTAGGTATTTTTAAATTCTTTTTGATGTAATTGTAAATAAGATTATTTTCTTAATTTCTCTTTCTGATAGATTGTAGTTGTTCATAGAAACACAGCAGCTTTCTTTATATTAATTTTATATCTGACAACTTTACTGAATTTATTAGTTCTAATAGTTTTTTGGTAGGTTCTTTAGGACTGTCTATGCATGTTATCATGTCAATGCAAATAGTGACAGTTTTACTTATTCCTTTCCTTTTCTTTCTTTTTCTTGTCTGATTGTTGTGGCTTGGAATTCCAATACTACATTGAGTAAAAGTGGTGAAGGTGGGCATCCTTTTCTTGTTACTGATCTTAGAAGATATGCTTTCAGCTTTTAATCATTGAGTATGACATAGGTTTGTCACAGCCTTTATTACTTTGAGATATATTCCCTCTATACTTATTGTTGAAACTTTTTATCATAAATGGATGTTGAATTTTATCAAAATTTTTTATGCATCTATTGAAGTGATCATATGATTTTTATTCTTCAATTTTTAAAAATGGTATAACACATTGATTGATTTGCAGCTATCTTTACATCCCTGAGATAAAGCCCACTTAATCATGATGTATGATACTTTTAATGTATTGTTGAATTAGGTTTGCTAATATTTTGTTGACTATTTTTTCATCATTGTTCATCAGTAATATTGGTCTGTAATTTTCTTTTCTGTGTGTGTCTTTGGTTTGGCTATCAGAGTGATGATAACCTGAATGAATGAATTTGGAAGTGTTCTTTCCTTTAATATTTTTGGAAGACTTTGAGAAGGATGAGTGTGAACTCCTCTTTAAATGTTTGATAAAATTTGTCTGTGAAGCCATCTGGTCCTGGACTTTTGTTGAGTTTTTAAATTACTGATTTAATTTCATTATTGGTAATCAATCTGTTTACATTATGTATTTCTTCCTGATTAAGTCTTGGGAGATTGTACATTTCTAGGGATTTGTCTATTTCTTCTAGGTTGGAGATTTATCATTTGTAGTAATCTCTTATGGTCTTTTATATTTTTATGGTGTTTTTTGTAACTCCTCCTTTCTTATTTCTGATTTTTTTTATGTGGACCCCTCTTTTTTTTTTCAATGAATCTGGGTAAAAAATTTATCAATTTTGTATATCTTTTCAAAGAACCAGCTCTTATTTTATTGATTTTTTCCTATTTTTTAGTCTCTATTTATTTTTGCTCTGATCTTTATTTTTGTTTCATTCTACTAACTTTGGTTTTTGCTTGTGGTTCTTTCTTTAGTTCCTTTAGGTACAAGGTTAGATAGTTTATTGAGATTTTTCTTGTTTCCTGAGGTAGGCTTGTATCACTATAAACATCTCTCTTACAACTGTTTTGCTGAATCCCATAGGTTTTGGATCATTTTGTTTCCATTTTCATTTCTCTCCAGGTCATTTTGATATGATTTTGGTTTCTTCAGTGACCCCTAGGTGGTTTAGTATCATATAGTTTACCCTCCACATGTTTATGTTTTTTACAGTTTTTTTCTTTTTCTTTCTTTTTTTTTTTTTTTTTGTGGTACGTGGGCCTCTCACTGTTGTGGCCTCTCCCATTGCAGAGCACAGGCTCTGGAAGTGCAGGCTCAGTGGCCATGGCACATGGGCCTAGCCACTCCGTGGCATGTGGGATCTTCCTGGACCGGGGCACAAACCCGTGTCCCCTGCATCGGCAAGCAGATTGTCAACCACTGCACCACCAGGGAAGTCTCCCAACAGTTTTCTTCTTGTCATTGATTTCTAGTTTCATACCATTGTGGTCGGAAGAAATTCCTGACATGATTTCAGTATTCTTAAATTTATTGAGACTTGTGGCCCAGAATATGAAGTATCCTTGAGAATATTCTATGTACACTTGAAAAGAATGTGTATTCTGCTGTTATTGGTTGGAATGTTCTATACTTATCTATTAATTCCATCTGGTAATGTGTTGTATAAGGCCAAGTTTCCTTATTGCTTTTCTGTCTGGATGAGCTGTCCATTGAGGTAAGTGTGATGTTCAAATCCCCTACTATAAGTGTATTACTATGAATTTCTCCCTGTATGTTTGTTAATATTTGCTTTTCTGTATTTAGGTGCTGCTGTGTTTGGTGTACATATATTTAAAATTGTTTTAAAATTGTTTTATCTTCCTGCTGGATCGATTCTGTTTTCATCATGCAATGACCTTCTTTGTCTCTTATTAGAGTCTTTGTTTTAAAGTCTATTTTGTCCAGTATAAGTATTGCTACCCAGCTTTCTTTTTGTTTCCTTTTGCATGGAATGACATTTTCCATACCCTCACATTCAGTCTGTGAGTGTCTTGAGATATGAAGTTAGCCTCATGTAGGCAGCATGTATATGGGTCTTGCTTTTTATCCATTCAGCCATTCTAGCTCTTTTTTAAAAAATTGGAGTATAGTTGATTTACAATGATATATTAGTTTCAGATGTACAGCATAGTTATTCTATGTTTTTCTAGGTTATATTCCATTTAAAGTTATAAAATATTCATTATATTCCCTGTTGTACATTACTTCCTTGTATCTTATTTATTTTATACCTATTATTTTGTATTTCTTAATCCCCTTCCCTATCTTGCCCCTCCCCACATCCCTTTTATCACTAGTAACCTCAAGTTTGTTCTCTATCTATGAGTCTGTTCCTGTTTTTGTTATATATAATTGTTTGATTATTTAGATTCCACATAGAAGTGAAAACCCATACTATTTGTCTTTCTCTGTGTGACTTACTTCACTAAGCCTAATATTATCTAGGTCCATCCATGTTAATGCAAATGGCAAGATTATATTCTTCTTTATGGGTGAATAATATTCTCTTTCCATGTCCCTTTATATCTATATCTCTATGTATCTCTCTATCTATCTATCTATCATCTAACTATTTATCTATCTATCACAATTTCTTTATCCATTCATCAGTTGATGGACACTTAGTTACTTCCATATCTTGGCTATTATAAATAATGCTTTTATGAACATTGGGGTGAATATATATATTTTCTAATCAGTGTTTTTGTTTTTTTGGGCATAATCCAGGAATGGGATTGCTGGATCATATGGTTGTTCTATTTTTAATGTTCTGAGAAACTTCAATAATGTTTTCCATAGTGGCTGTACCAGTTTACATTCCCACCAACAATGAACTGGGCTTTCCTTTTCTCCTCATTGCCACCAGCATTTTTTATTTGTTCTCTTGATGATAGCCATTCTGACAAGTATGAGGTGATATTTCATTGTGGTTTTGATTTGCATTTTCCTAATGTTTAGTGATATTAAGCATCTTTTCATGTTCCCCATCTGTATGTCTTCTTTGGAAAAATGTCTATTCAGATCTTTAGCTGTTTCATAATCTGGTTATTTGTATTTGTTATATTGTTATATGATTTTTAAATTTTTTTGTATTAACCTTTTTTTAGACATATCATTTGCAAATATCTTCTCTCATTTAGTAGGTTGTCTTTTCATCTTGTTGATGGTTTCCTTCACTGTGAAAAAGCTACTAAGTTTAATTAGGTTCCATTTTTTGTTTTTGCTTTTGTTTCCCTTGCCTGAGGTGACAGATCCAAAAATATTGCTGACTTATGTCAGAGTGAAGTTGCTATTTTCTTGTAAGAATTTTATGCTTTAAGGTCTTGCATTTAGGGCTTTAATCCATTTTGAGTTTATTTTTGTATGTGGTATGAGGAAATGCTCTAATTTCATTCTTTAATATGTAGCTCCTTGGTTTTCCCACCAACACTTATTAAAGAGACTATCTTTTCCCAATTGTATATTTTTGCCCCCTTTATCATAGGTGAAAAGACATATATGCATGGGTTTATTTCTGGTCTCTCTATTCTGTTCAATGGATCTACATGCTGTTTTTGTGCAAGTACCATGCTTTCTTGAGTACTGTAGCTTTGTAGTAGAGTCTGAAGTCAGGGGGCCTCATTCCTCTTGCTCCATTTTTCTTTCTCAAGATTTCTTTGGCTATTCCTGGTCTTTTGTGGTTCCACACAAATTTTGGGATTGTTTGTTCTAGTTATGTGAAAAATGTCATGGATATTTTGATGGGAATTGCATTAACTCTATAGATTTCTTTGAGCAGTAAGGACACTTTAACAATACTAATTCTCCCAATGCGTAAACATGGTATATCTTTCCATTTATTAGCATCATCTTCAATTTTCTTCATAATGTCTTATAGTTTTCAAAGTACAGATCTTTCACCTCCTTAGTTAAGATTATTCCTAAGTATTTTATTATTTTTGATGTGATTTTGAAAGGTACTGTTTTCTTGCTTTATCTTTCTGTTAGTTCATTATTAGTGTATATAAAAGCAACAGACTGTACAATTAATATAAACTGCATATTAATCTTGTATCCTGCAACTTTACCAAATTCATTTGTTAGCTCTAATAGTTTTTTGGTGGAGACTTCAGAGTTTCACCATATAATATCATGTCATCTACAAATAGTGATAATTTTACTTCTTCCCTTCCAATTTGGATACCTTTATTTTTTTTCTTGTCTGATTGCTATGGCTAGGAATTCCCAAACAATATTAAATAGAAATGTTGAGAGTAGGCATGCTTGTCTTGTTCCTGATTTTCAAAGTTGAGTATGATGTTAGATGTGGATTTGTCATAAATGACCTTTATTATATTGAGGTATGTTCCCTCTATACCCACTTTGTTGAGAGTTTTTACCATGAATGGATGTTGAATTTTGTCAAGTGCTTTTTCTGCATCTATTAGATGATCGTGTGGTTTTTATTCTTTGTTTTTTAAATGTTGTGTATCACATAAATTGATTTATGGCTATTGAACAACTATGAAGCCCTGGAATAAATCCCATTTCATCATGTTTTATGTTATTTTATGTGTTGTTGAATTCGATTTGCTAATTTTGTTGAGAATTTTTGAATCTATGTTCACCAGTAATATTGGCCTGTAATTTGCTTTTCTTTTTTTCTGTTTTTTGTTGTCTGGTTTTGGTATCAGGATAATGGTGGCTGCATAGAATGAATTTGAAAATATTCCTACCTATTCCAGTTTGTAGAATAGTTTGAGAAGTATAGGCAAGAAAGCTGCCCTCTTAGCATACCCAGCAGCATGCCAGTCTCATATCTCTTCTTTATATGTTTGATAGAATTTCCATGTGAAGCCTTTTGATCTTGGACTTTTGTTCATTGGGAGTTGTTTTCTTATATTATTACTGATTCAGTTTCAATACTAGTAATTTATCTGCCCAAATTATCTATTTCTTCCTGATTTGGTGGTCTTGGAGTATTGTATGTTTCTTTGAGTTTATCCATTTCTTCTAAGTTGTCCAATTTGTTGGCATACAATATTCATAGTATTCCCTTATGATGGTTTGTGTTTCTGTGCTATCAGTTTTAATTTCTCATTTTGCATGTCATATTTTATTGTTTCATTTCTCTTTCTTTGCTTGTTAATGAACCTGGTTAAAGGTTTATCAATTTTGCTTAACTTTTCAAAAAACCACCTTTTGGTTTCACTGATTTTTTTTCTTTCAGTCTATTTTATTTATTTTCTCTCTGATCTTTATTATTTTCTTCATTCTGCTGACTTTTCAAGTTTTATTTCTGATTCCTTTAGATGGTAGGTTAGATTATTTAGATGAGAGTTTTCTTGTTTCTTGAAGTAAGCTAGTATCGTTATAAACTTCTGTCTTAGAACTGCTTTTGCTGTGTCCCATAGATTTTGAAAAGTACTGTTTTTGTTTTCATTTGTCTCAAGGTATTTTCCAATGTCTTCTTTGATTTCTTCACAGACCCATTGTTTTTTTTAGTAGAATGTTGTTTAATCTCCATGTGTTTGTGTTTTTCCAATTTTTCTTGTTGTAATTGATTTCTAGCTTCATACCATTGTGTTGGAAAAGATGCTTGATGTAATTTTTATCCTCTTAAATTTGTTGAGATTGTTTTGTGGCCTATTGTGTGATCTATACTAGAGAAATTCCATGTGCACTGGAAAAGAATGTGTATTCTGTTGTTTTTGGATGGAGTGTCCTGTAGATATCCATTAAGTTCAACTGGCTATTCTGTCATTTAAGGTCACTATTTTCTTATTGATTTCTGTCTCTATTAGGTGTCTATTGGTGTAAGTACGGTGTTAAAATGCCCTAGTATTATTGTTTTATTGTCAGTTTCTCCCTTTATTTCTTTTGTTTTATATATTTAGGTGCTCCTATATTAGGTGCATATGTTTACAAATATTATATCTTCTTTTTAAATTGATCCTCTTATTATTATATGAAACCCTTCTTTGTCTTTTATTATAGACTTTGTTTTAAAGTATACTTTGAAACAAAGACAGTTTAAGATACCTCTGGGACAATGTAAAACACAACAACATTTGCATCATAGGGGTCCCAGAAGGAGAAGAGAGAGTGAAAGTGTCTGAGAAAAACATTTGAAGAGATAATAGCTAAAAAACGTCCCTAACATGGGAAAGAAAACAGTCACTCAAGTCCAGGAAGCACAGAGAGGTCCATACAGGCTTAACCCAAGGAGATACATATGAGACACATAGTAATCAGACTGACAAAAATTAAAGAAAAAAGAAACTATTAAAAGCAACAAGGAAAATCAACAAATAACATACAAAGGAATATCCATAAGGTTATCACAAATTTTTCAGCAGAAACTCTGCAGGCCAGAAGGGAGTGGCACAATATATTAAAAGTGATAAAATGGAAAATGCCTACAATTAAGAATACTCTACCCAGCAATGTTCTCATTCAGATTTGATGAAGAAATAAAAAGCTTTACAGACAAGAAAAAGTTAAAAGAATTCAGCACCACCAAACTAGCTTTACAAAACATACTAAAGGGTCTTCTCTAGGCAGAAAAGAAGAGGTCACAACTAGTAACAAGAAAAATACAAAATGGGAAAGCTCACTAGTAGAAGCAAACATACACTAAAGACAAGAAAGCATCAACACAGAAAATGATAACAAAAACAGTAAGCATGAGAAGAGAGGATATTTGCAGGATATTTAAAATACATTTGAAATTAAGAGATCAGCAACTTGAAACAATCAGGTATACATATAGTTTGCTATACCAAAACATTAAGGTAACTGCAAACCAAAAATCTATGATACACACATACAAAAAAGAGAAAAGAATCCAAACATAATGCTAAAGATGGTCATCAAATCACAGGAAAAGGAAAAAAAAAAAAAGGAAAGGATGAAAAAATACCTTAAAAAATTCCAAAACAATGAACAAAATGACAATAAGAACATACATATGGATAATTACCTTAAATTTAAATGGATTAAATGCTCCTACCAAAAGATGAAGACTGGCTGAATGGATAAAAAAATATGACCCGTATATAAGCTGTCTTCAGGAGACCCGATTCAAACACAGAGACACACACAAACTGAAAGTGAAGGAATAGAAAAAGTATTCAGTGAAACTTGAAATCAAAAGACTGCTGAAGTAACAATACTCATGTGAAACAGAATAGATTTTGAAATAAAGTCTGTTACAAGAGACAAAGAAGAGCAGTACATAATGATCAAAATATCAATACAGGAAGAAGATATAACAATTATACATATATATGCACCCAACAGGGGAGAATCTCAATATATTAGGCAAATGCTAACAGTCTTAAAAGGAGAAATTGACAGTAACACTATAGTGGGGGACTTTAAAACCCCATTCACATCAATGGACAGCTCATCCACAGAGAAAATCAATAAGGAAACACAGGCTTTAAATGACATATTAGACCTAACGAACTTAATTGTTACTTAGAGAGCTTTCTATCCAAAAGCAGCAGAATACACATCCTTTTCAAGTGTACGTGGAACATTCTCTAGGATAGATCACATACTGGGTCACAAAGCAAGCCTTGGTAAATTTAAGGAAATTAAAATCATATCAAACATCTTTTCCAACCACAACACTATGAGGTTAGGAATCAACTACAAGGAAAAAATTGTACAAAACACAAACACGTGGAGGCTAAACAATATGCTATTAAGCAACCAATGGATCACTGAAGAAATCAAAGAGAAAATAAAAAAATACCTAGATACAAAGGACAAAGAAAACAAGATGATCCAAAACTTATGTGATGCAGAAAAAGCAGTTATAAGAGGGAAGTTTAAAGCAATAAAATCTTATCTCAGAAAAACAAGAAAAATCTCAAATAAACAACCTAACCTTACCCCTAAAGCAACTAGAGAAAGATGAACAAACAAAACCCAAATTTACTAGAAGGAAAGAAATCATACAGATCAGAGCAGAAATAAATGAAATAGAGACAAGAAAATAATAGAAAAGAACAATTAAACTAAAAGCTTGTTCTTTGAAAATACAAAACAGTTGTTAAACCTTTAGCCAGATTTATCAAGAAAAAAAAGGAAGAGGGCTCAAATCAATAAAATTAGAAATGAAAAAGGAGAAGTTGCAATGGACACCACAGAAATACGAAGGATCATAAGAAATTATGACAAACAACTATAAGCCAATAAAATGGACAACTTAGAAGGAATGGAAAAATTCTTAGAAAGGTAAAATCTCTGAACCAGGAATAAACAGAAAATATGAATACACCAATAACAAGTGATGAAATTGAAACTGTGATTAAGAAAACCCAACAGGGCTTCCCTGGTGGCGCAGCGGTTGAGAGTCCGCCTGCCGATGCAGGGGACACGGGTTCGTGCCCCGGTCTCGGAAGATCCCACATGCTGCGGAGCGGCTGGGCCCGTGAGCCATGGCCGCTGGGCCTGCATGTCTGGAGCCTGTGCTCCGCAGCGGGAGAGGCCACAGCAGTGAGAGGCCCACGGACCGGCAAAAAAAAAAAAAAAAAAAAAAAAGAAAACCCAACAAACAAAAGTTCAGAACTAGATGGCTTCACAGGCAAATTCTATCAAACATTTAGATAAGAGTTAATACCTATCCTTCTGAAACTAGTCTAAAAAATTTCAGAGGAAGGAACAATCCCAAACTCATTCTATGAGGCCACCATAATGCTGATACCAAAACCAGATACAACAAAAAAAGAAAATTGAAGGTCAATATCACTGATAAACATATATTCAAAATCCTCAATAAAATACTAGTAAACTGAATCCAATAATACTTTAAAAGAATCATACACCATGATTAAGTTGAATTTATCCCAGGAATGCAAGGATTTTTCAATACCCTCAAATCAATCAGAGTAATACACCACATTAACAAATTGAATAAAAACCACATGATCATCTCAATAGATGTGGAAAAAGCTTTTGACAACATTTAACATCCTTTTTTTTTTTTGGTGGTATGCGGGCCTCTCACTGTTGTGGTCTTTCCCATTGTGGAGCCCAGGCTCCTGTAGCGCAGGCTCAGCGGCCATGGCTCACGGGCCCAGCCGCTCCATGGCATGTGGGATCTTCCTGGACTGGGGCATGAACCACCATCCCCTGCATCAGCAGGCAGACTCTCAACCACTGCACCACCAGGGAAGTCCTAACATCCATTTTTAATAAAAACTCTCCAGAATGTGGGCATAGAGGGACCTACCTCAACATAATAAAGGCCATATATGAAAAACCCACAGCTAACATCATACTCAATGGTGAAAAGCTGAAAGCATTTCCTCTAAGATCAGGAACCAAGCGAACAATGTCCATTCTCACCAGTTTTATTCAACATAGTATTTGAAGTCCTAGCCAAAGCAATCAGAGAAGAAAAAGAAATTAAAGGAGTCTAAATTGGAAAAGAAGATGTAAAACTGTCACTCTTTGCAGATGACATGATATTGGCTTCGTCAAAAAGTTAATTCAAGTTTTCTGTAAGAATTTATGAAAAAACCCAAATGAACCTTTGGCAAATCCAGTACTATACATAAAAAATCTTAAAGATGCTACCAGAAAATTACTAGAATTCATTAATGAATTTGGTAAAGTTGCAGTCTATAAAATTAATACACAGAAATCTGTTGCATTTCTATATACTAACAGTGAAAGGTCAGAAAGAGAAGTTAATGAAACAACCCCATTTACCATAACATCAAAAATAATAAAATACTTAGGAATAAATCTAAGGAGGCAAAAGACCTGTACTCTGAAAACTATAATACCCTGATGAAAGAAAGAGAAGATAACACAAACAGATGGAAAGTTATACCATGTCCTTGGACTGGAAAAATCAATATTGTCATAATGACTATAGTAACCAAGGCAATGTACATATTCAATGTAATTCCTATCAAGTAGCCAATGGTACTTTTCACAGAGCTAGAACAAAAAAATTAAAAATTGTATGGAAACACAAAAGACCCCAAATAGACAAAGCAATTTTGAGAAAGTAAAACAGAGCTGGAGGAATCATGCTCCTTGACCTCAGACTATACTACAAAACTACCATCATCAAAACAGTATGGTACTGGTGCAAAAACAGAAATATACATCGATGGAAGAGGATAGAAAATCCAGAAATAAACCCATACTCCTATGATCAATTAATCTACAACAAAGGAAGCAAGAATATACAATTAAAAGAGTCTCTTCAATAAGTGGTGCTGGGAAAACTGTACAGCTAAAAATATTTGCAAAAGATGCAACTGACAAGGGATTATTAATCTCCAAAATATACAAACAGCTCAGGAGCTCAATATCAAAAAAAAAAAAAAAGCAAAAAAAAAAAAGAACTGAAAGAAAACAAAACACAGTCAAAAAATGGGCAGAATATCTAAATAGACATTTCTCCAAGGAAAGCATACAGATGGCCAAAAAACACATGAAAAGATGCTCAACATTTCTAATTATTAGAGAAATGCAAACCAAAACTTCAGTGAGGTATCATCTCACACCATTCAGAATAGCCATCATCAAAAAAATCTACAAACAATAAATGCTAGAGAGGGTGTGGAGAAAAGGGAATCCTCTTGCACTGTTGGTGGGAACGTAAATTGGTAAAACCATTATGGAGAACAGTATGGAGGTTTCTTAAAACACTAAAAATGGAGCTGCGGTATGATCCAGCAATCCCACTCCTGAGCATATATCTAGAGAAAACCAGAATTTGAAAGATGCATGCACCCCCATATTCATTGCAGCACTATTTATAGTAGCCAGGACATGGGAGCAACCTAAATGTCCATTGACAGAGGAATGGATAAAGCAGATGTGGTACATATATACAATGTAATATTACTTAGCCATAAATAGGAACAAAATAGTGCCACTTGCAGAGACGTGGATGGATCTAGGGATTGTCATACAGAGTGAAGTAAGTCAGAAAGAGAAAAACAAATGCTGTGCAGTATCACTTATATGTGGAATCTAGAAAAAATGGTACAGATGAACTTATTTGCAGAGAAGAAATAGAATCACAGATGTAGAGAACAAACATATAGTTACCAAGGGGGGAAGGGTGGTAGGATGAAACAGTAGATTGGGATTGGCATATATACACTACTATGTATAAAACAGGTAACTAATGAGAACATAGTGTATAGCATAGGGAACTATACTCAATGCTATGTGGTGACCAAAATGGGAAGGAAATCTAAAAAAGAATGGATATATGTATATGTACAACTGATTCACTTTGCTGCACAGCAGAAACTAACACAACATTGTAAAGCAACTATACTCCAATAAAAAATTATTTAAAAAAAAGAATGAAATAATGCCATTTGCAGCAACATGGATGGACCTAGAGATTATCATACTAAGTGAAGTAAATCAGATAGAGAAAGACAAATATCATATGATATCACTTAAATGTGAAATCTACAAACATGATACAAATGAACTTATTACAAACAGACTCACCAATGTAGAAAACAAACGTATGGCTGCCAAAGGGAAAAGGTGGGGAGGAGCAATAAATTAGGAGTTTGGGATTAACATATACACACTATATACATAGAAAATAGATAATCAACGAAGACCTAGTATTGTACAGGGACCTCTACTTATTATTCAGTAATAACTTATATGGGAAAAAATCTGAAAGAGAATATATATATATATATATATATATATATATATATATATGTATATATATGACTTATATATATATATATATATATATATATATATATATGTATGTATATAACTGAATCACTTTGCTGTACACCTGTAACTAACACAACATAGTGAACCGCCTATACTCCAATGTAAAATAAAAATTTTTTTTAAGTTATTAAAACAACCTTTCACTGTTCAAAAAAATTAACTCAAAATGTATCATAGACCTGAATGGAAAACTATAAATCTCCTAGTAGAGAACACAGGAGAAAACCAAAATAATCTTGAGAATGGTGATGTACTTTTAGATGCATCACTATGAAAGAAATAATGGATAAGCTAAACTTCATTAAAATTAAAAAAAATTCTGGAGAATGGGGATCAAGATGGTGGAGGAGTAGGAAACATGGATAAAGAAGATGTGGTACATATATACAATGGAATATTACTCAGCCACAAAATAGAACAAAATAATTCCCTTTGCAGCCACATGGATGGACCTAGAGATTGTCATATTGAGTGAAGTTAAGTCAGACACAGAAAGGCAAATATCATATGATATTGCTTATATGTGGAATCTAAAAAAAGGGGTATAAATGAACTTAGTTACAAAAGAGAAGTAGAATCACAGATGTAACAAAAAAACTTAAGGTTACCAGGGGATAACAGGGGGTGCAGGGGAGGGAGGGATAAATTGAGAGATTGGGATTGACATATACACACTACTATATATAAAATAGTAACTAACAAGAGCCTACTGTATAGCACAAGGAACTCTACTCAATACTCTGTGATGGCCTGTATGGGAAAAGAATCTATAAAAAGAGTCAATATATGTATATGTATAACTGATTCACTTTGTTGTATACCTGAAACTAACACAACATTGTAAAGCAAATATACTTCAATAAAAATTTTTTTAAAAAGAATTAAAAATTTTCCCCTGTGAAAGAAATGTCAACAGTTCAAGAAGACAAGTCAGAGTAGAAAAAACTATTTACAAAAGACACATCTGATGAATATTATCCAAAATATACAAAGAACTTTTAAAGCTCAACAATAAGCAAACATACAATCCAATTAAAGAATGGGCCAAAGATCTCAACAGACACCTGACCAAGGAAGAAATACAGATGGGAAATAAGTATAGGTAAAGATGTTCCATATCATATGTGACCAGGGAAATGCAAATCAAAACAACAATGAAATACCACTACACACCCTTTAGATTGGCCATAATCCATAACACTGACAATACCATATGATGACAAGGATGTGGAGCAACAGGAACTCTCATTCATTGCTGGTGGGAATGCAAAATCATATAGCCATTTTGGAAGACAGTTTGATGGTTTCTTACAAAACGAAGCATATTTTTATGATATAATTATCTTCCTTGGTATCAGCCCAAAAGAGTTGAAAACTTAGGTCCACAACAAAAACCTGTACACAGATATTTATAGCTGCTTCATCCATAATTACAAAAACTCAGAAGCAACCAAGATATCCTTAAATAGATGAATAGATAAATAAACTGTGGTACATTCAGATAATGGAACTAAAAAAGAAATGAGCTGTCAAGTAATGAAAATACATGGAATGCATTTTACAAAGTGAAAGAAACCAGTGTGAAAAGTAGTACTTTTCGTACTGTATGATTCCAACTATATGACATTCTGGAAAATGCAAAAATAAGGAGACTATACATATCAGTGGTTGTGAGGGATTCGGGGAAGCAGAGAAATTAATAAGCAGTGTATAGAAGTTTTTTAGGGCAGTGAAAAAATTCTGTATAATACTGCAATGAGGGATATATGTTATTATACATTTGTCCAAGCCCATAGAATGGACAACATCAAGAATGAACCCTAATGTAAATAAAGGATTTTGGGTGATTATGTTGTGTCAATGTAGGTTTATCAATTCTAACAAATGTACCACCCACTCTGGTGGGTGATGCTGGTAATAGGGGAAGCTATGTGGGTGTCAGGGCAGGGAGTATATGGAAAACCTCTGTCTTTTCCTCTTGATTTTTCTGTGAACTTAGAACTGTTCTAAAATGCTGACTTTTAAAATGTTACTAGAACTTAATTTCTGTTTTTTAGGATGGAGATTTTTTTCTTTTCCACTTGTGAAAGATTTTTTTCTTTATTCTGGGAAGGTTTATCTTTTGAGGATTTTTAAAGTTATTCAGACATACAGAAAGTTACCTACGTTTTATTCTTGAGAATATCTTGATATCAGAAAAGTAATCTACATGCAGACACTTAAGACTAAGTTAGCAAATGTTCTCTTTGGTAATGTGGCTCTGATTTAGATTGCCCTTGGTTAGCACTATTATTTCTTCATTTGTTTGTATGCTTCCCATGCAAGCATTTGCTCACAAAATGCTGGAAACAGAAACTAAAGTGTTACTACTTAGCCCCAACCTTGTTGATTTCATTTATGTTTTTTAATGTACAGTATTCTACACTTCGGGAAATACACAGGGAATTCTGTATTGTGGAATTGTCCTTAAGGGTGCCTGGGTAGACCAATACCTGTGGGAAGGGGGTGAATTTCTCCCTGAAGAGAATGCATGTACACCATGAATCAGGCTGGGAGAGGGCAATCAAGGGCAGAAATTGAGATCTCCTGGGGCTGTCAAGAGGAAAGCTATTTCTTTTCTCTTTAGCTTCAGGGAGTTGGCATCTAGCCTACAGAAGAAGAGGTGTAGTTAGGAAATTCTCCTTGCCCATTTACCAGAAATTAAGCTGAACTTTATGAGACAGGAAAGACAAGAGATGGCACAGAAGTTGATTTTTACCACAGTGAGGGAGGCCAAAATCTAATGGAAAAAATGGTCCCAGGAGACCTTTGACCTGTGGCTTGAGATTATAGATTCTAAAAACAACCACAACCAAATATAAGTTTTCTGTATTACAGTTCCCTTCTCTTGTTTCTTTTTAGAACAGCCTTGTTAAACACATTGCATACGCCTGTTGTGCTTCAGAGAATTGAGACATGAGCTTGCCACTATGCTTGAGGTGAAGTCAAAGAAGGGGAACCCCTCCAGAGATATATATGAATTGAAGCTCAGCACGGAACTGGGGAACAAGGTCTAGAATCAGGGTCCTGGGTCCAAGTGACTAGTGAGTACCAGAAAAGATTTTGAAAGCCTATGTTTTGAGAGCATAACAAACACTCTCAGGATTTCCAGAGGCACCTGGGAGAAGGAAATCTAATAAAAGACAAGCATCTCTAAGTCAAACAGGATGAGTGCCTGTACCAAGATAAATCAGTAAAACAAAGGAAGTACTACTTTATTTTGAAGTCACAGACTTCTGAGGACTGGAGAATATGAGTTAAAATGTATTTTCAATTTTTCTCTTTTCAATTTTTCTTGTGCTTTACCCAGTTCCTGATAAAACAAATGTTTTAAAATTTCCACCTGTAGGTAGAAATACATAGTTTTATCTTTCTGGTGAAGTACTTGATTACATCTGAGAAAAAGGCAAAAGACAGAGGAAGAACAGAGATGTTTAGAACACCCGAAGAATAGCATAACTTAATCCTGAAAATATTGGGTTGGTTAAACTTTTTTTGGGTTTTTCTGTAAGATGTTATGGAAAAATCCAAACGAACTTTTTCGCCAACTTAATATTATTTTTATAAATTAATCTCTGAACCTGAAATTAATATGCTATATATGCATTAATTTTATGTGTAAAACAAACCTAACTGTACTTGTCACAACCTTAAAAAACAGAATTATTTTTAACATCTTTATTAGAGTATAATTGCTTTACAATGGTGTGTTAGTTGCTTCTTTATTACAAAGTGAATCAGGTATACATATACATATGTCCCCATCTCTCTTCCCTCTTGCATCTCCCTCCCTCCCACCCTCCATATCCCACCCCTCTAGGTGGTCACAAAGCACTGAGCTGATCTCCCTGTGCTATGCGGCTGCTTCCCACTAGCTATCTATTTTACATTTGATAGTGTATATATATCCATGCCACTCTCTCACTTTGTCCCAGCCTACCAATCCCCCTCCCCGTATCCTCAAGTCCATTCTCTATTAGGTCTGCATCATTATTCCCCTGCATTCTTGCCCCTAGGTTATTCTGATCTTTTTTTTTTCTTTTTTTAGATTCCATATATATGTGTTAGCATATGGTATTTGTTTTCCTCTTTCTGACTTACTTCACTCTGTAAGACAGTATCTAGGACTATGCACCTCACTACAAATAACTCAGTTTCATTCCTTTTTATGGCTGAGTAAAATTCCATTGTATATATGTGTCACATCTACTTTTTCCATTCATCTCTGTTGATGGACACTTCAGTTGCTTCCATGTCCTGGCTATTGTAAATAGAGCTGCAATGAACATTTTGGTACATGACTCTTTTTGCATTATGGTTTTCTCCAGGTATATGCCCAGTAATGGGATTGTGGGGTCACGTGGTAGTTCTATTTTTAGTTTTTGAAGGAACCTCCAAACTGTTCTCCATACTGGCTGTATCAATTTACATTCCCACCAACAGTGCAAGAGTGTTCCCTTTTCTCCACACCCTCTTCAGCATTTGTTGTTTGTTGATTTTTTAATGATGGCCATTCTGACCAATGTGAGATGATATCTCATTGTACTTTTGATTTGTATTTTTCTAATGATTGATGATGTTGAGCATTCCTTCATGTGTTTGTTGGCAATCTGTATATCTTCTTTGGAGAAATGTCTATTTAGATCTTCTGCCCATTTTTAGGTTGGGTTGTTTGTTTTTTGATATTGAGAGGCATGAGTTGCTTGGATGTTTTGTAGATTAATCCTTTGTCAGTAGCTTCATTTGCAAATATTTTCTCCCATTCTGAGGGTTGTCTTTTTGTCTTGTTTATGGTTTCCTTTGCTGTGCAAAAGCTTTTAAGTTTCATTAGGTTCCATTTGTTTATTTATGTTTTTGTTTCTATTTCTCTAGGAGGTGGGTCAAAAAGGATCTTGCAGTGATTTATGTCATAGAGTGTTCTGCCTATGTTTTCCTCTAAGAGTTTGATGGTGTCTGGCCTTACATTTAGGTCTTTAATCCATTTTGAGCTTATTTTTTTATATGGTGTTAGGGAGTGTTCTAATTTCATTCTTTTACATGTAGCTCTCTACTTTTCCCAGCACTGCTTATTGAAGAGGCAGTCTTTTCTCCACTGTATATTCTTGCCTCCTTTATCAAATATAAGGTGACCATATGTGTGTGGGTTTATCTCTGGGCTTTCTATCCTGTTCCACTGATCTATATTTCTGTTTCTGTGCCAGTAACATACTGTCTTGATTACTGTAACTCTGTAGTATAGTCTGAAGTCAGGGTGCCTGATTCCTCCAGCGCCGTTTTTCATTCTCAAGACTGCTTTGGCTATTTGGGGTCTTTGTGTTTCCATACAAATTGTGAAACATTTTGTTCTAGTTCTGTGAAAAATTCCAGTGGTAGTTTGATAGGGACTGCATTGAATCTGTAGATTGCTTTGGGTAGTAGAGTCATTTTCAAAATGTTGATTCTTCTAATCCAAGAACATGGTATATCTCTGCAACTATTTGTATCATCTTTAAATTCTTTCATCAGTGTCTTAGAGTTGTCTGTATACAGGTCTTTTGTCTCCTTATGTAGGTTTATTCCTAGATATTTTATACTTTTTTTTGCAATTGTAAATGGGAGTGTTTTCTAAATTTCACTTTCAAATTTTTCATCATTAATGTATAGGAATGCAAGAGATTTCTGTGCAATAATTTTGTATACTGCTACTTTACCAAATTCATTGATTAACTCTAGTAGTTTTCTGGTGGCATCTTTAGGATTCTCTATGTATAGTATCATGTCATCTGCAAACAGCAACAGCTTTACTTCTTCTTTTCCAATTTGGATTACTTTTATTTCTATTTATTCTCTGATTGCTGTGGCTGAAACTTCTAAAATTATGTTAAATAATAGTGGTGAGAGTGGGTAACCTTTTCTTGTCCCTGATCTTATTGGAAATGGTTTCAGTTTTTCACCATTGAGGACAATGTTGGCTGTGGGTTTGTCATATATTGCCTTTATTATGTTGAGGAAATTTTCCTCTATGCCTACTCTATGGAGGGTTTTTATCATCAATGGGTGCTGAGTTTTGTTGAAAGCTTTCTCTGCATCTATTGAGATGATCATATGGGTTTTCTCCTTCAAGTTGTTAATATGGTGTATCACGTTGATTGATTTGCGTATATTGAAGAAGCCTTGCATTCCTGGGAAAAACCCCACTTGATCATAGAGGATGATCCTTTTAATGTGCTGTTGGATTCTGTTTCCTAGTATTTTCTTTAGGATTTTGGCATCTAGGTTCATCAGTGTTACTGGCCTGTAGTTTTCCTTCTTTCTGACATCTTTGTCTGGTTTTGGTATCAGAGTGATGGTGGCCTCCTAGAATGAGTTTGGGAGTGTTCCTCCCTCTGATATATTTTGGAAGTGTTTGAGAAGGATAGGTGTTAGCTCTTCTCTAAATGTTTAATGGAATTCACCTGTGAAGCTGTCTGGTCCCAGACTTTTGTTTGTTGGAAGATTTTTAATCACAGTTTCAATTTCAGTGCTTGTGTTTGGTCTGTTCATATTTTCTATTTCTTCCTGGTTCATTCTCAGAAGGTTGTGCATTTCTAAGAATTTGTCCATTTTTTCCAGGTTGTCCATTTTTTTGGCATAGTGTTGCCTGTAGTAATCTCTCATGAGCCTTTGTATTTCTGCAGTGTCAGTTGTTGCTTCTCCTTTTTCGCTTCTAATTCTATTGATTTGAGTCTTCTCCCTTATTTTCTTCATAAGTCCGGCTAATGGTTTATTGATTTTGTTTATCTTCTCAAAGAACCAGCTTTTAGTTTTATTGATCTTTCCTACCATTTCCTTCATTTCTTTTTCATTTAATTCTGATCTGATATTTATGATTTCTTTCCTTCTGCTAACTTTGGAGATTTTTTATTCTTCTTTCTCTAATTGCTTTAGGTGTAAGGTTATGTTGTTTATTTGAGATGTTTATTGTTTCTTAAGGTAGGCTTGTGTAGCTATTAACTTCCCTCTTAGAACTGCTTTTGCTGCATCCCAAAGGTTTTGGGTCATTGTGTTTTCATTGTCATTTGTTTCTAGTTATATTTTGATTTCCTCTTTGATTTCTTCAGGGATCTCTTGGTTATTAATTTGTGTGTTGCTTAACCACATGTGTTTGTATTTCTTACAGATTTTTTTCCTGTAATTAATATCTAGTCTCATACAGTTGTGGTCAGAAAAGATGCTTGATATGATTTCAATTTTCATAAATTTACCAAGGCTTGATTTGTGACACAAGATATGAACTATCCTGGAGAATGTTTCATGAGCACTTGAGAAGAATGTGTATTCTGTTGTTTTTTAATGAAATGTCCTATAAATATCAATTAAGTCCATCTTGTTTAATGTATCATTTAAAGCTTGTGTTTCCTTATTTATTTTCATTTTGGATGATCTGTCCATTGGTGAAAGTGAGGTGTTAAATTCCCTCTTGATTTTTTTACTGTCAATTTCCCCTTTAAAGGCTGTTAGTATTTGCCTTATGTATTGAGGCGCTCCTATGTCGGGTGCATAGATAATTACAATTGTTGTATCTGCTTCTTGGATTGATCCCTTGATCATTTTTAGTGTTCTTCTTTGTCTCTTGTAATAGTCTTTGTTTTAAAGTCTATTTTGTCTGATATGAGAATTGCTACTCCAGCTTTCTTTTGATTTCCATTTTCATGGAATATATTTTTCCATCCCCTCACTTTTAGTCTGTATGTTTCCCTAGGTCTGAAGTGGGTCTCTTGTAGACAGCATATATACGGGTCTTGTTGTATCCATTCAGCCAGTCTATGTCTTTTGGTTGGAGCATTTAATCCATTTACACTTAAGGTAATTATCGATATGTATGTTCCTATTACCATTTTCTTAATTGTTTTGGGTTGATTATTGTAGGTCTTTTCCTTCTCTTGTGTTTCCTGTCTAGAGCATTTCCTTTAGCATTTGTTGTAAAGCTGGTTTGGTGGTGCTGAATTCTCTTAGCTTTTGCTTGTCTGTAAAGCTTTTAATTTCTCCATCAAATCTGAATGAGATCCTTGCTGGGTAGAGTAATGTTGGTTGTGGATTTTTCCCTTTCACCACTTTAATTATGTCCTGCCCCTCCCTTCTGGATTGCAGAGTTTCTGCTGAAAGATCAGCTGTTCACCTTATGGGGATTCCCTTTTGTGTTATTTGTTGTTTTACCCTTGCTGCTTTTAATATTTGTTCTTTGTATTTAATTTTTGATAGTTTGATTAATATGTGTCTTGGTATGTTTCTCCTTGGTTTTATTCTGTATGGGACTCTGTTCTTCCTGGACTTGATTAACTATTTCCTTTCCCATATTAAGGAAGTTTTCAACTATAAGATTTTCAAATATTTTCTCAGTCCCTTTCTTTTCCTCTTCTTCTTCTGGGACCCCTATAATTCGAATGTTGTTGCATTTAATGTTGTCCCAGAGGTCTCTGAGACTGTCCTCAATCCTTTTCATTCTTTTTTCTTTCTTCTGCTCTGCAGTAGTTCTTTTCACTATTTTATCATCCAGGTCACTTATCCGTTCTTTTGCCTCAGTTATTGTGCTATTGATCCCTTCTAGAGAATTTTTAATTTCATTTTTTGTGTTGTTCATCCCTATTTGTTTCCTCTTTAGCTCTTCTAGGTCCTTGTTAAACGTTTCTTTTATTTTCTCCATTCTATTTCCAAGATTTTGGATCATCTGTACTAGCATTATTCTTAATTTTTTTCAGATAGACTGCCTATTTCCTCTTCATTTGTTAGGTCTGGTGGGTTTTTACCTTGCTCCTTCATCTGCTGTGTGTTTCTCTGTCTTCTCATTTTTCTTAACTTACTTTGTTTGGGGTCTCTTTTTTGCAGGATGCAAGTTCGTAGTTTGTTTTTTTGGTGTCTGTCCCCAGTGGCTAAGTTTGTTTCAGTGGGTTGTGTAGGCTTCCCGGTGGAGGGGACTAGTGCCTGTGTTCTGGTGGATGAGGTTGCATCTTGTCTTTCTGGTGGGGACGTCCATGTCTGGTAGTGTGTTTTAGGGTGTCTGTGGCCTTATTATGATTTAGGCAGCCTCTGTGCTAATGGATGGGGTTGTGTTCCTGTCTTGCTAGTTGTTTGGCATTAGGTGTCCTGCACTGTAGCTTGCTGGTCAGTGAGTGGAGCTGGGTTTTGGTGTTGAGATGGAGATCTCTGGGAGATTTTTGCCATTTGATATTACGTGCAGCTGAGAGGTCTCTTGTGTACCAGTGTCCTGAAGTTGGCTATCCCACCTCAGAGGCACAGCCCTGATGCCTGGTTGGAGCACCAAGAGCCTGTCCTCCACGTGGCTCAGAATAAAAAAGAAAGAAGATAAAATAAAATAAAGTAAAATGAAATAAAATAAGTTATTAAAATAAAAAATAATTACAAAGAAAAAAACTTTTTTTAAGTAAAAAAAAAAACAAAACTGTCAGACAGAACCCTAGGACAAATGGTAAAAGCAAAGCTCTACAGACAAAAATCACACACAGAAGCATACACATACACACTCACAAAAAGAAAAAAAGGGTAAAAAATATATATATCGTTGTTCCCAAATCCACCTCCTCAATTTGGGATGATTCTTTGTCTATTCAGGTATTCCACAGATGCAGGGTACATCAAGTTGATTGTGGGGATTTAATCCGCTGCTCTTGAGGCTTCTGGGAGTGATTTCCCTTTCTCTTCTTTTTTTTACACAGCTCCCGCGG
>NW_006785255.1:1192939-1211607 GCF_000442215.2 Lipotes vexillifer
ACTCTCAGAAAAAGGGAAAAAAGAAAAAAATATATATATATAGAAAATTTTAAAAAGGAAGAGGGCAACCAAATCAATAAAGAAATCTACCAATGATTACATGCTCTAAATACTAAATTAAGATAAACATAAAACCAAAAACAAATTAGATGTAGAAAGCAAACCCCAAGTCTACAGTTGCTCCCAAAATCCACCGCCTCAATTTTGGGATGATTCATTGTCCATTCAGGTATCCCACAGATACAGGTACATCAAGTTGATTGTGGAGATTTAATCCGCTGCTCCTGAGGCTGCTGGGAGAGATTTCCCTTCCTCTTCTTTGTTCGCATAGCTCCCGGGTTTCAGCTTTGGATTTGGACCTGGCTCTGCGTGTAGGTCACCTGAGGGTGTCTGTTCTTCGCTCGGACAGGACGGGTTTAAAGGAGCAGCTGAGGGCTTTCCTGGTGGCGCAGTGGTTGAGAGTCCGCCTGCCGATGCAGGGGACACGGGTTCATGCCCTGGTCCGGGAAGATCCCACATGTCACAGAGCAGCTGGGTCCGTAAGCCATGGCCGCTGAGCCTGCGCATCCGGAGCCTGTGCTCCGCAGTTGGTGAGGCCACAACAGTGAGAGGCCCGCGTACTGAAAAAACAAAAACAAAAACAGAAACAAAAACAATAAAGGAGGGCTTCCCTGGTGGCGCAGTGGTTGAGAGTCTGCCTGCCGATGCAGAGGACACGGGTTCGTGCCCCAGTCCGGGAAGATCCCACATGCCGTGGAGTGGCTGGGCCCGTGAGCCATGGCCGCTGAGCCTGCGCGTCTGGAGCCTGTGCTCCACAACGGGAGAGGCCACAACAGTGAGAGGCCTGTGTTTGGAAAAAAATAAAAAATAAAAATACACAATAAAGGAGCAGCTGATTTTGGAGCTCTAGCTCACTCAGGCTGATGGGAGGGAGGGGTACAGATGCAGGGGGAGCCTGCAGCGGCAGAGGCCGGCATGTCATTGCACCAGCTGAGGCACACCGTGTGTTTTCCTGGGGAAGGTGTCCCTGGATCACAGGACTCTGGCAGTGACAGGCTGCACAGTTGCCCCTGAGGGGAAGTGTGGATAATAACCTGTGCTTGCACACAGCCTTCTTGGTGGCTGCAGAAGCAGCCTTAGCATCTCATGCCCGTCTCTGGGGTCCAAGCTGATAGCCGTAGCTCACGCCCGTCTCTGGAGCTCCTTTAAGAGGCACTCTGAATCCCCTCTCCTCACGCACCAGGAAACAAAGTGGCAAGAAAAAGTCTCTTCACTGGTATGGACATATATACACTACCAAATGTAAAATAGGTGCCTAGTGGGAAGCAGCCACATAGCACAGGGAGATCAGCTCAGTGCATTGTGACCACCTAGAGGGGTGGGATAGGGAGGGTGGGAGGGAGGGAGATGCAAGAGGGAAGAGATATGGGGACATATGTATATCTATAACTGATCCACTTTGTTATAAAGCAGAAACTAACACACCATTGTAAAGCAATTATACTCCACTGAAGATGTTAATAAAAATAAAAAATAAATAAAATTAAAAAAAGAAATAGTCTCTTGCCTCTTTGGCAGTTTCAGATTTTCCCGGACTCCTCCCTGGCTAGCTGTTGAGCACTAATCCCTTCACGCTCTGTTCACCCAGCCAACCCCAGTCCTCTCCCTGTGATCCGACCTCTGAAGCCCGAACCTCAGCTCCCAACCCCCACCCGTCCCGGCAGGTGAGCAGACAAGCCTCTCGGGCTGGTGAGTGCTGGTCGGCACTGATCCTCTGTGCCGCCCTTTGTGATATGGGCCCTTTGGTATGAGGTGGTTCCTGCTGGGTTCCTCATCCCCTTTGAATCTCTCAGCTTTTCCCTCTGCACCCCTGTTGCTGAGCTCTCCTCCATGGCTCTGAAGCTTCCCCCCTCCACCACCCACAGTCTCCACCCGCAAAGGGCCTTCCTAGTGTGTGGAAACCTTTCCTCATTCACAGCTCCCTCCCCCTGGTGCAGGCCCTGTCCCTATTCTTTTGTCTCTGTTTTGTCTTTTTTCTTTTGCCCTACCCAGGTACGTGTGGAGTTTCTTGCCTTTTGAGAGGTCTGAGGTTTTCTTCCAGCGTTCAGTAGGTGTTCTGTAGGAGTTGTTCCACATGTAGATGTATTTCTTATGTATTTGTGGGGAGGAAGGTGATCTCCGAGTCTTACTCTTCTGCTATCTTGAAGCTGCTCTTAATAAACAGATTTGAAAATACCTAATAGAGTAAAACTATCAGAATATCTACTAAAAAAAGCTTGTTTAATTAAAAACTTGTATAGAGGCATAGAGATATTAACAAACAGAAATGAAATGTATTTTATTTAGGATTGTGTAAATATATGTTAGATTGAAATAAATTTCAAAACTATTTAACACTTCAAAAGTCATCTTAATAGCAGGCAAAAGAGTTTGTTTTCATTGCCACTCAGTCCTTCCACCCCTAAATGGTTCTCTGAGATCTCTCACCAAGAGCTGACATAATAATTTGTGATAACTTCCCAGAAAAAAATCAGGAGAAATCTAGAATATCTATTATTCCACTTGAGGAATGACTGTGAAACCAGGCAACACATAGCTGTAGAGTGGAGAAGAAAAACTTGACTGCTGGGATGTAATGAAAAGGATCTGGCTGGTTGTAAAATGGTAGAGAGGATTCTCTCATGAGGTAAAGAGGTAGAGAATTCAATTTCTAAGATCTCTTCCAGATCTTAAGATTCTATGAATTTGACAATCTTTTGCACCATTACATATTGAATGACACTGGAGTAGGTTTATTTGTTTAGTTATTAATATGATTGCCATCTTTGTAAGGTACCTTTTATTTTTTGTGAAGTTTTCAAGCTTTTCTTTTGATTGACCAATTGCAAATACATATATATATATATAGATTCTGCCCTAATGGCACTAACATTCAAAAGAAAATAAATAATTAAATCAATCATGCAGGTGCTTTATCCAACTTGACACTAAATATTCACAAGAGGGTGGGACTTTAAACACTTGTATTTTTAAAGGGCAGTGATTGAGTTGTGGCTATGCTGAGTACATGAAAGTGTGCTATAGCTCTAAGCCCATTTGCTTTCAGGTAATATGAATAACAATAACAAAGATGTCAGTGATCTGGGCTGCCAATTTTTATTTTATTTTATTGTTTTGGTATTTTGTAGTTTACAGAGAATATTTCTATCTATTTCATTTAATCTCATCACAGAAGGGTAAAGCAGATATTAATATTTGCATTTTATAGATGAGAGAATTAGAGTCAGAAAGCTAAAACAGCCCAAGGTGACATAACTAGTTAATGATAGAGCAGAACTTGTTAATGAGGTAGCAGAGACTTGAGTCTAAGTCTTCTGGCTCCAAGACTTATTTCCCCTTAGCATTAGAAACTGGTTTTACCTTAGTAGTTTTTTGGAAAATGGGTGTTAGAGTTTATAAGTCAATGTTTTCACACCTCAAAGGAAACTGTCAGAATCTGAATTATTATCAAACACAGGAAACATTATGGTCTAATTAGAATATTGCAGGACATATTGATGACTGCTTAGTTTAATACTATTTTCTGTACTTTTTCACAAAGGAAAAATGTTAAATGGTGGCATTTCTGATCAAAAAGTGGTCTGTTTCCTCCTCTGAACCAATTCATCATGCTTTCAGTATCACAACGGTTTTCAGATGAGCTTTTATTTGTAAAGGTAGAAGCTTCTTGAGACAATTTCTGTTTGTGATCAATAAAGCATCTCCCCCTCCTCCTTAGCAGATTTCAACTAGATCTGACAGTGGTAAAACATCTCTCCCTTAAGCCAGAAGTCCTCCATAGGTTTAATAGAGTGGCAAGGGGCCTCCTGGTAGACACAAAATAATATTCATGTTTTTCCAGACTCAGTCTAAATTTGAGGGACTATGATATAAACTTTAAAAATATCGGTTAATATGGCTGTTCCCATTAAAAATGTCAAATACCATCAAGTATAGGAAAGAAATCTCATTGATTTTCACCCCCATGTGTCAGTTGACTGCTAAGGTAAGCATTTTGACATCATGTAGACATTACCATTGTCTACATGATGCCAAATGTCTTGTTGATGAAAGAAAAATGCAAAAAAAAAAAAGTCATATGATGTTTTATAGCCACAACTTTAATTTTCCTGATGGTAGTTATTATGTATTTTTTTCTGAAGCAGAAAAGTCATATCATGTTTTATAATTTCTTTCTTACAGATATAAAATTAGGGGTATTTTTCTTGATTCTTTAAGTAGTCAGAGCTTATTTGTTTAGGCATCTAATCTGAAAATAAGATGCAGTGTTAAAGAATTTGAGTTAAAATGACCAATTCTCTATAAAGTTGCATTGTATTGACCATAATAAATTAAAGAAAAATTAGTAAGAAGACAATAGGTAAAATATACACATATATAAACTTTATATATGATCATATAATGAATAATAGTAGAATTTGGGGTCAGACTATTTTAATCTATGAGTAAACTAAGAAATGGATTTAAATAACAAGAAAAGAAATGTAATTAGATGTTTCTTTAGGATTCACTAGAATATATAAACCCAATCAAAATGAATCACTGAGAAATATTTAGCACAGTTTCAGGGACAGTGGGGGACACCATTCTCTCTTCAGTTGAGGAAAAAATAATATTTATTAAACAATGTTGAAAAGTATGTAACAGAATATAAGTGTTAAGTGGTACATTCTATAATTGCTTTAGGTGTTCCAAGGAATAAAAGATTGATGAAGACTCTGTTAGAGGTGTTCCAGCTGAGCCTTAAAGCAAAGTTCAAGCTTGAATTGATAGAGGTGAGAAAGGAAGACGTTCCAGATGAGAAAGGCATTGTGAGGGAAATCCTAGGGGTGAAAGTAAGCAAGGTGTACATTTTCCTTTTGTTTGTGAAAATATGGCACCGAGTGTCTTAACCTAAATGGCTTGGGTATGGTTTTAGTAAATGCCTTGAATTTCCATTTCTTTTCTGACTTTGGTGACCCTGTAATCATTGACTTAAGAGCATTAGTAATAGTAATGTTCATTAGACAATAATAAAAATAATACTAATATCTCAGTAATCTACTTGCCATATTATTCGTGTAATCAGCATTTATATTCTTCAGTGTCAATATGTGTCAATAAAGAACCATCCTTAAATGCAATTTTCCAAATCCATTACTTACCACTAATATATTAGTAACATGATGAAGAGAACATGGACCTCTAGGATTCAGAATAATGATTTAGCGGCAGAGGTAAGGGGAAGAGAGGGTGCAGTGCTATTCTAAGTCATAGTGTGAAAACTGAGTTTTCTCTGCTAGTGAATGTTGGACACTTTATTTTCCCTAGGTTTCTTGAGGCAAAACTTTTGTTCTCAACAACTAATGGGCAACTGATAACCCTCTATGCTGGGTGTATAGGGTATGCCAAGTGACATTCTATCTGTAGTCAGGTAACATAATAGGCATTCAGAATTTTAAAATCAAAGGAGAAAAACAGAGAAGAAATAAGAATAATCAGAGGATTATTCATCAAGAAAATCAAGTGAGATCTGCTAGACAATTCCTCTTAAAAAAGTGTGATAGGTGAGAAAATTTGTTGGTGGTTCATGAAACAAATTTTTGATTTTAATAATTATATATTGAATATCTATAACTGCATTAGAAAACATGTGTGGATATATGTGTGTTTGCATAATTAACACAACAAAACCACAATGTTGAGTTTCTTAATATGTGGTTCCCAAACAAACAACATCAGTATCACCTGGGACTTTATTAGAAATGCAAATTATCAAACCCTACCTTAGACCTCCTGAATCAGAAACTTTGGGGGTGAGGCCCAGCAGTCTGTTTTATTTGACAAGCCCTCTAGGTGACTCCAATGTGTGCTAAAGATTGAGAACCACTAATTTGATGAATATAATTGCTTAAGATAAGGCTAAGTAAAAAATCTATTTAAATTTAGTTAAAAAGTAAATTTTGGTATAAGTGGTATGTGAATAAGAAAAATATCATGAAGGTAATACTAAATTCTTAAAGTTTAAATATAGTGCTTTCCTGTGAAGAAATGTAAAAACTATGGTATGGCAAGAATTTACAATGAACAACAAATGAAAAAATGAAGGAAGGAGTAAACAGGGTTTAATGAAAACTAACATGTATCCAAAAGACCATTTTGTAAGATCCACTATAAAAAAGATTAGTAAATGATAGTTTGGAATAATCTTGCCTAATATTGACTATCTGAACCTCATCATTACAAATAATCTGGTTAAAAACCACAGAGCAGAAAGATCCCTGACTTTATGACCCAAACACAGAAACACTTGCCAGATGGCCTAAATTAATGGACATTGTGTTTGTTAAACTCCAAAAACCCTGCTTTAGTTTTTTGGGTTTTGTTTTGTTTTGTTTTGTTTTATTTTTTGTATTTGGAAGCAATCCAGTTTGAACATTCCTGGTGCCACTGTCTATAATCAGGGAATTTGTGCAAATCTCAAGGGATAATTCTCTCCTTTACAGAAAATACCAAGAATAGTTATTTCAGCCCTCGTATACAAAGATGTGAAATTCTTCTTTTTTCCCCCCTAGACTTAAATTTAATAGTGCCTGAATTATCATTTTATCATGGAAGTTCCTACAGGTAAACTTAATAAATTAAAATATTTAACAGAGTAGTTTTTGGGAATAAAGCATATTAACATTAAGGAAATAAATGTCTATCAAGGCATTTGGGGCATATGTGGGACACTATAAAACTCTGTGAAATACTTGGAATGGTACCCCAGAATGAAATAGGAGAGAAATGGGGGTACAACAATATATGTAAAGATACTGGCCAAGAATTCTCCAAGATTGATTGAAGCCAATGTAAGGGAGGAAAAATAATTATCCTTTTACCCTTCTGAGTTCTTAGAGGCTCCTGTAATAAAAGACAGATTAACAAGAGATAAACAAATAGAAATTTACTAACATTAATACCCCATGTATACATGGGTGATATCCAGGAAAAATGAGTAACTCAAAGAGGTGGCTTTAGAATGTAGGGTTAAATACCATCTTAATAGGGAAAGGGATGAGGGGATATAAGCCTTGTAGGAAAGAGTAAGTAATTTTTAATAAAGATGAATGGGTCCTTAGAGGAATAGACAGGAGGTATTTGTGACAAAATTTGTCTGGGTGTGGTGTCAATTTCTGATCTCGTCTCCTGTGATGAGTCAACTTCCCTGGTTTATGAAAATCCCAGGGAAGATATATATGACAATGGAGTTCCTTTCAGTGGATCTGTCTTTATGCAGATAAGTGAAATTCAGAGAAACCCTCTCCTTGAATTTTCTGTTTATCCAGTGTCTACAACTTAAAATTAATTAATTAATTAATGTACCAAGCAGCATATTCTGAGGTAACATATTCTGCTGCCCTGTACCAATAAACAATATTTCCAAGAGTCTCAAAGAATCCTAATCAGGCTAAATACACCTAGGGACATCACAGCCACAATGCTGAAGGCCAAAAGTAAAAAAAAAAAAAAAAGAAAAAAAATCTTGATGCAGAGAAAAAGAAACATATAGAGAAATAGAGAAGAACAAAGCTAATAATGACAGTAGACTTCTTATCATAAAGTAAGCCAAAAGTCAATGAAATTACATGTTGACTGGGTAAAGAATAAAAACAACTTGTCAACTGAGACTGTTACAACCAACAAAAGTCTCTTTAAAAAATAAAGGCAAAATAAATAATTTTCCAGATTAAAAACAAACACTGAGATAATTTATCACCAGCATACCTGCACTATAAGAAAGATTAAAATAAGTTTTACAATCAGAAAGAATATAAGCCAGTTGGAAATCTGTCTCTACACACAAAAAAAGAATTAGTACCAGAAATGGTAAAAATGTGAGTCAACAGAAAAAATTCTCTTATTTTTAATCTCTTTAAAAATCATTTATAGTCTAAAACAAAGAGAATAGTAAAATATTGTGGGGTTTATAACATATGTAAAAGTAAAATATATGACAATGATAGTATAAATGGTAGGATGCAAAAAATAGAAGCATACAGTTGTAAGGTTCTTAAAATATGCAAGAAATGATATATTATTATTCAAAGGTAACTATGATAAGTTAAAGATGCATATTATAAAATGCAGGTTAACAATTGAGAAGTGAAACTATGATATATATTAATAGCTAATAAGAATATAGTAGAGACAAAATGGAATTATAAAAATAACTCAATTCAAAAATGGCAGGAAAAGAGAAAGAAAAAGCAAAGAAGTGATGGGACACTAGACAGCAAATAGCAAGAGAACAGATTTAAGCCCAACTATATCAATAAATACATTTAATGTAAATGGTCTAAACACTCAATCCAAAGTAGAGATGGTCAAGTTGGATTTAAAGAAGACCCAAATATATGTTATCTTCAAGAAATTTACTTTAAATATAAAGAAATAGGTTAAAAGTAAAAGGATGAAAAATATATCCTTGCAACACTAAAGTAAAATAAGTATTAACAGAGATAAAGAAATTGCAAGGTGAAAAAAGTTTAATTAAATCAGAAAGATAAAGTAATCCTAAAGATAGGATCTGAAGTATCTCATGACAGTTCTTCAGAGTACATGAAAGAAAATAATAGAACAGCAAGGACAAACAGACAAATCCTCAATTACAGTTGGAGATTTTCAACACTCCTCACTCAATTGTAGATAGAACACAAACAAAAAACAAACAGAAAAACCCTTACAGCAAAATTATGCTTTTACTTAATGGTGAAAAGTTGTCCTCAGCACTTTTAGTCAACATATTTGGAGTTCATTGCCACTTCAATAAATGAAGATAAAGCAAGAAAAAAACATACTAATTGTAAAAAATATATATAAAATTTTCTTCATTCACAGCTCACATGATTATCCATATAGAAAATCGTAAATATACATTTACTTTAAAAAACTGCTAAAATCAAGAAGTGGTAAGTGAGCAATGTCATAAGATATAAAATCAATGTAAAATATTAATTGAATTTCTATATACTGGAAATGATTAGTAATGATAAATTTTAAAAAATACTATATGGTATATGACAGCAACAAAATACATGACATTATCATCAGCTTAACAAAACATATGTAAGATGTGTACATTAAAAATGGCAAAACACTTCTGAATAATAAAGGTATTTCATTGTTTGAAAGACTCAATATTGTTAAGATATTGCTTTCTCCCAAACTGATCTACAGATCCAGTGCAACATCTCTCAAATTCAAATCAAAACACTTTCATAGGAATTAACAAGTTTATTGTAAAATTTATATGGAAACTCCAAATATTTAGAATAATCCATACAATGTGGAAAAAGAAGAAAAATCTGTACTCTTATATTCCCTGAGTTAAATACTTATAAAGATACATTACTAAAGACAATGTGGTACTGGCATAAGAACAATCATATAGATCAATGGAACAGATAAGAATCCAGAAATAGACTCACACATGACTTGTTAATTAACTTTACACAGCCTTGACAAGATAATTCAATAGGAAAAGGAAAGTCTATTCAACCAACAGTGTTGGTACAATTTGATACATATATGGAAAAACAATGAACTTTGACAATATTAAAAATTTGATATTATGAAACATGGACCTGAATGTAGGAACCAAAACTATAAAAATTCTAGAAGAAAACATAAAGGAAACTCTTTGTGACCCTGGGTTAGCCAATGATTCCTAGATAGAATATAAATATCATGAACCATGAGAGAAAAAATTGACAACTTCAATTTAAGAATAATTAAAAGATTCTGCTCTTCAAAAGATACTCTTAAGAAAATAAAAATCCACAAACTAGGAAAAATATTTTCAAAACACATTCTAATAAAGAACTTATCTACAGAGTTTATAAGGACATTTTACAACTCAATTATAAGACAATTAACCCAAAACATGGACACAAACTTTTAAACAAAATTTTATCAAATAAGATACATGAGTAGGTGTAAGCACATAAAAAAAGATGCTCAACATCATTAGATATTAGGAAAATACAATTTAAAACTGTAAGCAGATACCAATACAAATGCATTAGGATAATTAAAATTTAAAACAAAAAAAGACCATATATACCTAGTGTTAGAGAAGTTGTGGGGCAACTGGAACTCTGAAATATTGCTGGTGAGAATACAAAATGTAAAATGGTACAACAGTTTAGAAAATAGTTTCTTATTAAATTAAACACATGCCAATAAAATCCAGCAGATCCACTTCTAGATATTGCCCAAAGATAAATTAATGTGGAAAAATGTTTTTAGTAACTTTATACATAATAGTCAAATTTTTGAAACAGCTCAGCTCTCTGGCAACTGGTTAATGGTAATCAAGTTGTGATATAAGCATACAATGGAATACCTCTCAAAAATAAAAATACATGTACATACTTATACATGAAACAACATGGGTGAATATTGAAATCATTATGCTAAGTGAAAGAAGTAAGTCACAAAATACTTCATATTGTATGGTTTCCTCTATATAAAACATTTTTAAAGGGAAAACTACAAGAAAAGAAGATTCATAAGTGATTGTTAAGGACCAGTTGTAGTAGGAAAGGACTGAACAAAAAGCTACATTAGGGAAATTTGGAGGATGATGAAAATGCTCTTTGGTGGTGTGTACATGACCATATATAGTAACCAACACTCACTGAATTGTACAACTAAAAAGAATGAATTTAATTTTATGTAAACTATACCTCATAAAAATTAGAATAATTCATATAAAAATTAAGTATTTTCAATTCTCAATTTAATTATCTATTAATATTTGCCCCACATTCTGGAATACCGAAAATTGGCAGAAGCTAAGTAGCAATTACCCTCTTTGGGCATGCTCTCCAGTTTGCCACAGTCCCCAACAATTCCTATTGTTTCCCAAATTGAGGGCAAATGTCAGAGAATTATATATCTTTACCCATGTATTTATCAAAAGTGAAAGATAACCTGAGATGGTATTTTGTTTTCTTTATGGAAATGAACTCCATTCATATATACTTAATCTGTACCCTGTTTCATTCATTCATTTACACTTTCTGTTTAGCCCTTATAGGTATTTGAATGTGCTGACTCTGACATAGAGTAAATTATAGAGTAAAATATCTATCTTATTAATTTTATTTTTCTCTGAAAGACTCCATCAGCTCATCTTCAGACACATCTTTAAGGTTGTTCATATCTGTTTTGCCAGAAGAAAAAGTTACTATTCACTTCTGAGTTGATCCTTACTATACATAAAAAACTGTCTGCAAGTCAAACTAATTCATTGTGATTTTTCAATCTTTAAGCTCTTTTAAGATATTCTGAGTCTCTACCAACCTTTTGCTCATTTCCATCCCAGTCCACAGGCAGAATAAATAACTCTTTGTTTGTTAGACCCTATAGATTCTTACTTTCTATGTATTTGCCTCCCTTGCTGTATGATGAGGTTCTTGGAATCAGGGACCATTTATCATTTATCTATGCAAGGTGGGACCCAGTAGAGTGACTGGTACATTGAACAGAAACATACCCAGGAGATAAATATTATTTCAGGGATCTTAGAGAGCTGATTTAAGTAGAAGTACTATCTCTCAATTATGTTGGGCTCTTGTCCATTAATGTTTTATTTTGGAAGCATGGGCCCCTTTTTTGATTCTGGACACTCAAGATTTCCACATTCATTTGGGAATAGGGACACAATTTACTATTCTATTTAAATGACATGTATTTCTATGTTTCCTTGAGCCCAAGGATTTCCAGGACTGTTTTCAAGTCATCTTTGACTCCACAATAGGAAATATTGGCACGTCATGGTCATTTCATAGAGGTGGACATGGGCTTGTGTATAAGAGTCATTGAGTGTATGCCAGGCCTTCTGTTGGAATCATATGATTTACAATCTTGTTATTCTTCCTTTTTTTCTCTCTTCTCTTTTTTTCCCATTCATTTACCTTCTCATCCCCTGGTTTTTTTCACCTTTCTATTAAAGAGATAAGAAGAAAATTAAGGGATGAAATTAAAGAAGGAATATGAAAGTGAAGAAAGAATAATTAAATGCAAGAAAATAATGTAGTGAGATAGAGTCTGGAAACAGAATGATACATCTTTCAAGGAAGAGTGAAATCCAAATAAAATTGTTAAAATCTCCATCTGTGAGCATACAAGTTATCCAGAGAGTGGGAGTGAAGTCAGAAGTATTTGGGTTTTTAGAGTCTTTCTATCCATGCAATAATGTACAAAGTAAATTAAAATATTTTATTAGACAGACATTGTTAAATGTCATCCAAAATCATTTCCCCTGAAAATGGTTTTCCTACAAACAACATTATAAGTAATAAAATTTCAACCTAAAGTCTAGAAAAAACTTATAAGTTCTAAAGATATTCATAGAACCTCAACCATCTTCAGTTCTATTAAGGATTTTGCACATTTTTGGAATTGATTCAGATAACAGTTAAGCACCATCTGTGTGCCATTTACAGTAGGAAAAAAGTATCTTTAAACTATATTCTGAGTTTTTTCATTCTTGTTGGACAAAGTAGAATCTGTTCTGGTTTTAGGAAGCAACTTGGCCTTACTCAACTTATACTCAAAGAATGAATAACTGTGAGAAAATCTTTGCTGAAGAAGATATCACAGTAAACACTGGTACTTGTCGTAAGAAGTTAATATATGAAACTTCAGGTTATCTGTTTCAGTCGTATGAACCTAAACAATAGGCTAGAGTGATTATTAACCTATTAATCATCAATAGAAACTAATTCACAGACTTACTCTTCAGGACATGAAGTATTTAATTGTTTTCAAATGGTTATAATGATTCAAAGACATGACAAGGTCAAGAAGAAATTACAGTCCATTCAACTGAGAGAAATTAAGAATAAAACAATAACCTGACTTATTAAACAAAATAATTCAAGAATAGAATATAGTCTCAACTGTGAATTGTTACTATTTTGAATGTTTTATATATATAATATATTTAGCATGAGCAGTAATGTTTCTTCTATTTTTTTAATCTTGTAAGTAGATGATGTTTTTAATGAGATACAAACCATGACAACTACATACACACAGATTAACTCTTTAATCAAATAGTATATATTAAAGAGATAATTCTATATATTTAATAATATCTATATCACTATTACATTGTGTAGTAAATAGGAATATAAGCAATCATATAAATGGCTTTAATTTTATTTATACATAGTTCATATAGAATCTAAAATTCTTCCTTTCAGTATGCTAGTTCTCCAGGAACTTACATTTACTATCCACCAATAGCTATAGGTTTTCATATATTAGCAATATTCATCCTCACTATTACCATTACCATCAATAACTCAAGCACATATACACGTTATCACTCACTTACATTGAATTCCAGGAATTCATCAAGAGTTAGGATTCTTTATTACAAACACTGTCCTTACCACCTGTACAGGATGTTGGATACAAAATCTAAGCTTAGGGGAACCTCAAGCTTATGTCATTCACTCCTTGAGGAGGAGTGCTGGCTGGATCATGGCTAAGAAGACACTGACCTTGGTTCTGGGAGTGGATCTTTATGTGTTAAAAAGAAAGAGCATTTGTCTCCTTATTAAATGTTATCTTTGTATCTTGCTCTCCTTGAATCTAATTTTCATTTTTGGAGCACTTGCTTTTAATATATTCAGTGTGTTGTGATGGGCTTTGAGTGGGATGTTTTCAAAGTAGGAACCAGAAAAAGAATCAAAGGAAAGAAGAAATTGTCCTGGATAATGCAGGCTTTTCTTGTTTGGGGAAAATTTGTCTTCCTGGATCATATGATTAAGCCCAGCCTAATTTCTGAAGGCCAAATACACTATATATGATTTGGCAATACAATGTTGTAGTGATAAACATAGGGCATTTTCCTGGACTTTTCCTTTTTATCTATCTCTTCAGGAATTATTTTTCATGAATGGTCAAATATTGAAGTGTTTGAGATTTTGAATCTTATTCCATCTTGAAGACAGGTCTAATCCTGAGATTTATTTTGCTTTGTCTGTATGGTTCATTCCACTAACTGCAAGTTCCTTGAACAATTTCTTCATGTTTCCCATAGGGTGAATTGTAATAGATGTGGGCACACTTGAGACAGGAAAGCATAAACTAGTCCTAAAAATGTGAATTACATGTCTAAGGCAATGACTTTATGGTCATCTTACTCATAATAATGAAACCAGTTTCACCAGTTGTGATGAAATGATAAGAAGATGCAACATTTAGTATAGGGTCTGAGTTCCTGTTATCTGTACTACTTAAACAAAGCCTCGAGAGGAAACAAGAGTGAGGCAAAAAGGAAGTTAAAAAGGGAAGGGAGGAGAAAGACTGAGGCTTTTTGGAGCAGACCTCAGATATATTAAAAGTACTGAAACTGATTTTCCTTAATGACATTCTTAAGATATTGCATTTTTCTGGGCCAGGGATAAATCCCTATCCTCCTTTTTTTCTCTCCACCTAACAAAATCTTACTCTTTACACTGCTGCTCTCTCCACTTAGAAATTCTTCATTTATTCTTGTTGATTTATATTTTATTCTTGAAGATTGTAATCCATTGCTGACATTATACCTTCAAACAGATTTGCCTCATTTTTCTTTGAACATTTACAACATTTGTTTATAATTATCTTTAAGTAATTATCATATCATCTTGAATTCTTGTTATTCATGTTCATAACTTATATTCTTTTAGTTTAGGAATCATTCTCAATATTTTGCTCAGTGCCTGACATTAGTAAGTGCTCAATAAATTTTGATGATTGGATTGATGAATAAGTGAGGAAACAAATGACGACTGAACCTTAATACACCCTTTGGTGTAAATGAGTTTAAGCCAAAATGTAAATGATGATATTTGATAACTTTGTGCGTATCTCATTGTATTTTGGGAAGGTAGATAAAAACAAAGAAACCATTGAATGTCTGAAGAGCAAGTAGGATGACTAAGCATGAAAACACACCCAAAGAGGGAATATTTAAGCAAATATATAAGAGCCTGGTAGAGAAAACATATATCAGTCCCTGCTTTAGAGTCAAGGACTGGTCCTTATTTATCTTGTTATTTCCAGTGCTTAACACAGTGCTTGTTATTGATAATCAGTGAATATTTTTTTTGTTGATTAATTACAGCTAACATGTATTGAGCCATTACTATAAGCACAAAGCTATGCCAAGTGCTTACACCAATAATATGAAGTCTTATTGTTGTCTTCACTTTATAGATGAGGAAACTGAGGCTTGAAGAAATTTAGAAATATGCTGAGGCTACACAGTAAGTCTTGGGACAAAACTCAATTGAAGAAGTCTATCTATACTGAGAACTTAAACTCATAACTTTGAGGATTTAATAATATAGCTGCAAGTTTATCTTTATTTGAGTAAGAGAAACAGAAATTGTGTGAAAGAATACTTGGGTCCTGTGAGGTCTTATTCAGTCTTATCATAGCTAGAGATGGGCAATAGGTGATGAAGATATGCTTAAATATTTTAAAGAAATTGGGGACCATTCATAAGGCTAGAAACCACATTTTACTCAATTATATATGATAGCCATACTACTCTGCATAATCTCTTTATCTCAGGAGGAAAAGGATTTAGGACACATTGAAAGCTTGTTTTTCAAATGGCTTCTGGGAATGTCCTACACTGAATACAAATATCTAAATTCATTCTCTATAGCAGTTCCCAGTGTTATTTAGAGACTCGTGGACGTTACTGAGATCATTTCTTAGGATTCAAAATTAAAAACAACAATTTTAGGGTGCCAAAACAATTCAATGGGGGAAAAGATGTTTTTTCAACAAATGGTGCTGGAGCAACTGAATATCCAGATGTGAAATAATGAATTTGGGCCCCCTACCTCATGTCATATAAAAAATTAATTCAAAACAGATTAAATACCTAAATGTAAGGGCTACAATTATAAAATTCTTAGAAAAAACCCACAGAAGTAAATTTCTATGCCTTGCGATTAGCTAATGGGTTCTTAGATATGATGCCAAAGCCACACACACAAAAAAAGAAATAATAGATAAACTGAACATCACTGAATATAAAAATTTTGTGCTCCAGAGACACCATGAAGAAAGTGAAAAAACAGCCTGCAGCATGGGAGAAACTTTTTGAAAACCATCATTAGCCATCAAGGAAATGCAAATAAATAACACAATGTAATACCACTTCACACCCACTACCATGGCTATAATTTTAAAAAAGAGAAATAATAACAAGTGTTGTCATAGTTTTAGAGAAATTAGAACACTCATACATTGCTAGTAGGAATGTAAATTGGTATAACTACTATGGAAAATAGTCAGGTAGTTTCTAATATAGTTAAATATATAGCAACCATATAACTCAGCAATTCCATTCCCAGGTATATACCCAAGAGAAATGAAAATACATGTAAACAAAAAATTTGTATAAGAATGTTTATATCATCATTATTCATAATACAAATAAGTAAAAATAGCCCACATGTTCATCAACAAATGAATAGATAAATAAAATGTGGTATAGTCATACAAATGTTGTATTCAGTCATAAATAGGAATGAGATATTGATGCATGCTACAACATAGATGAACCTTAAAAACATGATGCTAAGCGAAAGAAGCCAGTCCCAAAGGATGACATATTATGTGAGTACTTTTTAATGAAATGTCAACAATATGAAAATCTATAGCAGCAGGAAGTAAATTAGTGGTGGCCTAGGACTGTTGGGGATGGGGGACTTGGGGTCTGATAGTTAAGGGATGTGGGGTTTCTTTTTAGAGTAATGAAAGTAATCTGAGATTAATTGTGGTGATGGATACACTACTCTATGAATATACTAAAAGCCATTTTATTGTACACTTTAAATGAGTAAATTGTATGGTATGTGAATTACATCTCAATAAAGCACAAAAATAACAATATTGGTACTTTATATGACTTTTCATCTTCATTGTTGCACACATTTAGACTATAGACAACCAACAATGTATACATATTGTAATAACCAGCATCCAATTAAGTATTACTATATATGTAAAGAAATAGAGTAATGAAACTCATAACCAGAAGATAAATCAGTTAGCAGAAATGGACTCAGAAATGATATAGATTAAGCATCAACAAAGTTTTTCTGCAAAGGGCCAGAAAGTAAATATTTTAGGCCTCATATTGTGTCTGTCACATTTTTCTTCATTTTATTGTGTTGTGTATTTATGTGTGTATTTTTACAATTCTTTATAAAAATACATAAACCATTCTTTGCTCATGGACCATTCAAAAACAGTCCCATGGGCTATAGTTTTGGAGCCCTTAAATAGGGTGATGGGATGAGCAGAAAATGAATTTAAAGTAGGTATAAATATACTCAAGAATTTAAAAGAAAATATGAACATGATTAGGAAGAAAAAAGGAAACCTATTTTAAAAATGAGCAAGTGCAACTTCTTGAGATGAAAAATAGAATATCAGAGGCAAAAAAGTTACTGGATGAGTTTAACTACATGTTAGATGCCATGGAAGAAAGTGTTTAGTGCAATGAATCAGGGCACTAGGATCTACCAAAATTGAAGTACAGAGAGGAAAAATGATAAATAAAAAAGTAAACAGAGACTCAATGACCTGTTGAAAATTAATAAACTTTCTAGCACAAATGTAATCAAAGTCCTTGATGGAGAGGAAGATAGGGCACACAATTATTTTGAATGAATAAGGCAGAAAATTTCCTAAATTTGGTAAAATACATAAATTTATAATTCAAGAAGCTCAATGAAACTAAAACAGGATACATATGAATAAAACCACACCAACGCACATCATAGTCTAACTATTAAAAACCAATGATGAGCTCTCATATCTGTGGCCACCAGCCTTTCTGTGCACCTCATCACTGAAAGGACCAGATCTCTTGCAGCCACTCACTCCCTGATGCACCTGTTGCCACTGGGGCTCCTGTGACTCTGGAAGCCATGCCACCTCTGTGCCCTGTCCTCACCAGGGAAGACCCAAGTGTTCTAGGGCAGCCTCAGGAACAGACTCCTGTGGGTGGCCCACTTGAAGAGGTGGGGTTAAAATCACAACTAAGCCCAAGGGGCGGGGTGACTAAAGAAGAGGAATGAAAATCTTTCTGTGCACCTGCACAAGCTGCAGATTAAATTCCTGTGATTGGCTTGGGAAACCCTGTGTCTGTGGAATATCTGAATGAACAACTAGTGTTCCCTAGCAACTGTGGAATTTGGGGGCAGGTACACATGGTAATGGGGCCAGGTCAGAGTCTGAGCTGCCCCCACAGTGCCCAGAGTAGGTCCAGAGATCTACCTACCTAGAGGTATTGGAGGACGTCCTGGGGAGGAGGAGTTTGGCTGTGGCTCATGATGGAGGCAAGGACACTGACAACTGAGACCTCAGGAAAATATTATTGCTATTATTTTTAATGTTTTGTTCTGTTGTTTTATTATTATTTTAATTTTTATATATTTTTTATTTTAATTTTTAAATTTTAAAATTTTTCTATTTTTACTTTATTTTTTGTTTTGTGTTTTTTCTTGGTTTTTGTATTTTTCTTTGTTCTGTTTTTTTTTTTTTTTTTTTTTTTT
>NW_006785255.1:1211783-1220982 GCF_000442215.2 Lipotes vexillifer
TTTTTTTTTTTTTTTTTTTTTTTTTTTTTTTTCTTTAGGTATGTGGGCCTCTCACTGTTGTGGCCTCTCCCATTGCAGAGCACGGGCTCCGGACGTGCAGGCTCAGTGGCCATGGCTTACAGGCCTAGCCGCTCCGTGGCATGTGGGATACTCCCGGACCAGGGCATGAACCCACGTCCCCTGCATAAGCAGGTGAACTCTCAACCACTGCACCACCAGGGAAGCCCTGTTCTGTTTTATTTTATCCTGTTTGTTAGATCGTTTTTGTGTGTTTGTTTTATGTTTTTGTTGCTTTATCTTGTAGTTTGCATTCCGCTTTCATTTTGATTTTTGTCTTTGTTAGTTTTGTTTTTAATTATTTGGTTTCATTTATGAGTACTTTTGTCTGGTTATTCTGTTTTTCTGTTTGCTTTCGCTTTTGTTTCTTTTTGTGTGCATGTGTTTCTTTGTTTTTGTTTGTTTGGTTTTGCTTTTACCATTTGCCTTGGAGTTTGTGGATCTGTTTGTTTTCTTCCCCCCTCTTTTATTCTTTTTGCCACACCATGCAGCTTGTGGGGTCTTGGTTCCCTAGCCAAGGGTTGGGCCTGATTCTCTGGCGGGGGAGCACCCATTTGAGGATGTTGGACCACCAGAGAATTCTAGGCCCCCAGGGAATATTAAACAGTGAGAGCTCTCCTGGATGTCTCCATCTCAACTCCAAGACCCGGCTCCACCCAGCTGCATGCAGGCTCCAGTGTTACACACCTTACACTAAACAACAAGCAAGACAGGAACAAAAAGCCATCCATCAGCAGACTGGCTGCCAAAAGTTGTACTAAGCTCACTGACACCTCAAAACACACCACCTGATGACTCCAGCCCATCAGAGAGACAAGATCCAGCTCCACCTATGAGAGCTCAGGCACCAGTCCCTCCCACCTGGAAACCTACACAAGACACTGGACCAACCTTACCCACTGGTGGCAGACATCAGAAGCAGGAGGAACTAGGATCCTGCAGCCTGCAGAAAGGAAACCTCAAACACAGTAAAGTAGGGCTTCCCTGGTGGCGCATTTGTTGAGAGTCCGCCTGCCGATGCAGGGGACACGGGTTCGTGCCCCGGTCTGGGAAGATTCCATATGCCGAGGAACAGCTGGGCCCATGATGGCCACTGAGCCTGCACATCCGGAGCCTGTGCTCAGCAACGGGAGAGGCCACAACAGTGAGAGGCCTGCGTACCGCAAAAAAAAAAAAAAAACAGTAAAGTAGTCTAAATGAGGAGACAGAGAAATAATGCTGTAGATGAAGGAGCAATGTAAAATCCCACAAGACCAAATAAATGAAGAGGAAATAGGAAATCTACCTGAAAAGAATTAAAAGTAATGATAGTAAAGATGACCCAAAAGTCTCAGAAATAGAATGGAGGCATGGATCAAGATATACAAGAAATGTTTAACAAGAACCTAGAGAAACTAAAGAACAAACAGTGATGAACAACACAATAACTGAAATTAAAAATACACTAGAATGACTCAATAGCAGAATAACTGAGGCAGAAGAATGGATAAGTGAGCTGAAAGATAAAATGGTGGAAGTAAGTGCTGAGGAGCAGAATAAAGAAAAAAGAATGAAAAGAAATGAGGAGAGTCTCAGTGACCTCTGCGACAACATTAAATGCACCAACATTCAAATTATAATGGTCCCAGAAGAAGAGAGAAAGGGTCTGAGAAAATATTTGAAAATATTATAGTTGAAAATTTCCCTAACATGGGAAAAGAAATAGCCACCAAAGTCCAGGAAATGCAAATAATCCCATACAGGATAAACCCAAGGAGATACATGCTGAGACACATATGAATCAAACTAACAAAAATTAAATACAAAGGAAAAATATTGAAAGCAGCAAGGGAAAGGCAACAAGTAATATACAAGGGAATCCCCATAAGGTTATCAGCAGATTTTTCAGCAGAAACACTGCAGGTCAGAAGCGAGTGGCAGGATATATTTCAAGTGATGAAAGGGAAAAACCTACAACCAAGATTACTCTACCCAGCAAGGATCTCATTCAGATTCGACAGAGAAATCAAAAGATTTACAGACAAGGAAAAGCTAAGAGAATTCAGCACCACCAAACCAGCTTTACAACAAATGCTAAGGATCTTCTGTAGGCAGGAAACACAAGAGAAGGAAAAAGACCTAAAAAACAAACCAAAACCAATTAAAAAGGTGGTAACAGGAACATACAAATCAATAACTACCTTAAATGTATTAAATGCTCCAACCAAAACACACAGACTGGCTGAACAGATACAAAAACAAGACCCATATATATGCTGTCTACAAAAGACCACCTTAGATCTAGGGATACATACAGGCTGAAAGTGAGGGGATGGAAAAAGATATTCAATGCAAATGGAAATCAAAAGAAAGCTGGAGCAGCAATACTCATATCAGACAAAATAGACTTTAAAACAAAGACTATTACAAGAGACAAAGAAGGAAACTACATAATGATCAAGGGATCAATCCAAGAGGAAGATATAACAATTGTAAATATTTATGCACCCAACATAGGAGCACCTCAATACACATGGCAGATGCTAACAGCCATAAAAGGGGAAATCAGCAGTAACACAACAGTAGTGAGGCATTTTAATACCCAACATGCAACAATGGACAGATCATCCAGAGAGAAAATAAATATGGAAACACCAGCCTTAAATGACACATTAGAGCAGATAGACTTAATGGATACTTATAGAACATTCCAACTGAAAGCAGTTGAATACACTTTCTTCTCAAGTGCACACAGAACATTCTTCAGGATAGATCACATCTTGGGTCACAAATCAAGCCTCAGTAAATTTAAGAAAATTGAAATCTTATCAAGCATGTTTTCTGACCACAATGATATGAGATTTGAAATCAATTACAGGGGAAAAAAACTGTAAAAAACAAAAACACATGGAGGCTAAACAATGTATTACTAACTAACCAAGATATCACTGAAGATTCAAAATCATTTGAATTATTTTTGAGGAAATCAAAAAATACCTAGAAACAAATAACAATGAAAACATAATGACTCAAAACCTATTGGATGCAGCAAAAACAGATCTAAGAGGGAAGTTTATAGCAATACGATCCTACCTCAAGAAAAGAGAAAAATCTCAAATAAAAAAACTAACCTTACATGTAAAGCAACTATACAAACATGAACAACAAAACACAAAGTTAGCAGAAGGAAATAAATTATAAAAATCAGAGCAGAAATAAATTAAATAGAAATGAAGAAAAAAATGGCAAAGATCAATGAAACTAAAGCCTCGTTCTTTGAGAAGATAAACAAAATTGATAAACCCTTAGCCAGACTCATCAAGAAAAAATGGAGAGGACTCAAATCAATAAAATTAGAAAAGAAAAAGGAGAAGTTACCTTGGACACCACAGAAATACAAAGGATCATAAAAGATTATGACAATCAACTCTATGCCAATAAAATGGACACCAGAAAGACACCGACAAATTCTTAAAAAGGTACAACCTTCCAAGATTGAACCAGGAAAGAAAGAAATTATGAACAGACCAATCATGCATAATGAAGTTGAAACTGTGATTAAAAATCTTATGACAAACTAAAGTCCAGGACCAGATGGCTTCACAGGCGAATTCTATCAGACAATTACAGAAGAGCTAACACCTATCCTTCTCAAACTCTTCCAAGAATTTGGTGAGGGAGGAGCACTCCCAAGCTCATTTTATGAGGCCACCATCACTCTGATACCAAAACCAGACAAAGATACAACAAAAAAAGAAAATTACAGACCAATATCACTGATGAATATAGCTATGGAAATCCTCAAAAAAATACTAGCAAACAGAATCCAACAACACATTAAAAGGATCATACAGCAGGATCAGTGAGATTTAACCCAGGGATGCAAAGATTCCTCAATATATACATATCACTCAATGTGATACACCATATTAAGAAATTGAAGAATAAAAACCATATGATCATCTCCATAGATGTAGAAAAACTTTTGACATAATTCAACACCCATTTATGATAAAAACTCTCCAGAAAGTGGGCATAGAAGGAAGCTACCTCAACATAATAAAGTCCATATAAGAAAAACCCATAACAAACATCATTCTCAGTGGTGAAAATCTGAAACCATTTCCTCTAAGATCCACTCTCATCACTATTATTCAACATAGTTTTGGAAGTCCTAGCCATGGCAATCAGAGAAGAAAAAGAAATAAAAGGAAAACAAATTGGCAAAGAAGAAGTAAAACTGTCACTGTTTGCAGATGACATGATACAGTACAGAGAAAATACTAAAGATGCCACCAGGAAACTACTAGAGCTGATCAATGAATTTGGAAAATTTTCAGGATACAAAATTAATACACAGAAATCTCTTTAATTCCTATACACTAACAATGAAAAATCCAAAAGAGAGATTAAGGAAACAATCCCATTTACCATTGCAAAAAAAAAAAAAAAATGAATAAAACACCTAGGAATTGACCTACCTAAAGAGACAAAAGACCTGTACTCACAAAACTATAAGACACAAAACTATATGACACAAAGAGATGGAGGATAAAACATGTTCTTGGATTGGAAGAATCAATATTGTGAAAATGGCGATACTACCCAAAGCAATCTACAGATCCAATGAAATCTCTGTCAAATTACCAATGGTATTTTTCACAGAATTAAAACAATAATTTTACAATTTCTGTGAAAACATAAAAGATACGATTAGCCAAAGCAACCTTGAGTAAGAAAAATGGAGCTGTAGGAAACAGATCCCCTGACTTCCGATTATAACAAAGCTACAGTAATCAAAATATCATGGTACTGGCACAAAAACATAAATATAGATCAATGAAACAAGATAAAAAACCCAGAGATAAACCCATTCACCTATGGTCACCTAATCTATGAATTAGGAGGCAAGATGGAGAAAAGACAGTCTCTTCAATAAGTGGTGCTGGGAAAACTGGACATCTACATGTAAAAGAATGCTATTAGAACACTGCCTAACACCATACACAAAAATAAACTCAAAATGGATTAAAGACCTAAATGTAAGGCTGGACACTATAAAGCTCTTATAAAAAAAACATAGACAGAACACTTTTTTTTAGCATCTTTATTGGAGTATAATTGCTTTACAATGTTGTGTTAGTTTCTGCTGTATAACAAAGTGAATCAACTATGTGTATACATATATCCCCATATCCCTCCCTCTTGTGCCTCCCTCCCACCGTCTCTACCCCACCCCTCTAGGTGGTCACAAAGCATGGAGCTGATCTCCCTGTGCTATGCAGCTGCTTCCCACTAGCTATCTGTTTTACATTTGGTAGTTTATATATGTCAGTTCCACTCTCTGACTTCGTCCTGGCTTACCCTTTCCTGAAAACTGGACAGCTACATGTAAAAGAATGAAATTAGAAAACTTTCTAACACCATATACAAAAATAAACTCAAAATGGATTAAAGACCTAAATATAATGCCAGAGACTATAAAACTCTTAGAGGAAAACCTAGGAAGAACACTCTATGACATAAATCACAGCAAGATCTTTTTTGACCCACCTCCTAGAGTAATGAAAATAAAAACAAAAATAAACAAATGAGACGTAATGAACTTTAAAAGCTTTTGCACAACAAAGGAAACCATATACAAGATGAAAAGACAACCCTCAGAATGGGTAAAAATATTTGCAAATGAAGCAACTGACAAGGGATTAATCCCCAAAATATACAAACAGCTCATGCAGCTCAATAACAAAAAAACAAACAACCCAGTCAGAAAATGGGCAGAAGACCTAAATAGACATTTCTCCAAAGAAGATATACAGTTGGCCAACAAACACATGGAAAGATGCTCAACATTACTCATTATTAGAGAAATGCAAATCAAAACTACATGGAGGTATCACCTCACACCAGCCAGAATGGCCATCATCAAAATATCTATAAACGATAAATGCTGGAGATGGTGTGGAGAAAAGGGAACCCTCTTACACTGTTGGTGGGAGTGTAAATTGATACAATCATTATGAAGAACAATATGGAGTTTCCTTAAAGAAACTGAAAATAGAACTACCATATGACCCAACAATCCCACTCCTGGGCATATACCTATAGGAAACCATAATTCAAAAATATACATGCACCCTGATGTTCATTGCAGCACTATTTACAATAGCCAGGATATGGAAGCCATCTAAATGTCCATCAACAGAGGAATGGATAAAGATGTGGTACATATATACAATGGGATATTACTCAGCCATAGAAAGGAACAAAATAGTGCCAGTTGCAGAGACATGGATGGACTTAGAGACTGTCATATAGAGTGAAGTAAGTCAGAAAGAGAAAAACAAATATTGTATATTAACGCATATATGTGGAATCTAGAAAAATGGTGTAGATGAACTGAATTGCAAAGCAGAAATAGAGACACAGAAGTAGAGAACAAGTGTATAGATACCAAGGGGGTGGGAGTTGGGATGGATCGGGAAACTGAGATTGGCATATATTCACTAATATGTATAAAATTGATAGCTAATGAGAACAGACTGTGTACAGCACATGGAACTCTACTCAATGTTCTGTGGTGACCTAAATGGGAAGGAAATCCAAGGAAGAAGGGATATATGTATATGTGTGGCTGATTCACTTTGCTGTTCAAAAGAAACTAACATAACACTGTAAAGCAACTATACTCCAATATAAAAAAATGATGAAAAAAAGTCTTTAGAGGAAATGACTTGTTACATATAAGAGACCAAATATAAAGAAATTCTACCTAATTCCTGTTACATATAATGTAAGCCAGAAGAAAATCAGATGATTTCACTAGAGTTGAAAGAAAAGTTGATTTAGAATTCTATACCCAGCAAAAAATCCTTCAAAAATGAAAGTAAAATAAAACCTTTTCAGAATAACAAAATCTGATAGAATTTGTCCCTAGGAGGTCTGCATTAAAATAATTATAAAAAGTTTCTTTAGGTTAAAGGAAAAAACATCCAGATAGAAACTCCTATCTTCCTAAAAGAAGGAATAGTGCCTGAAACCATAAATTTGTGGGTAAATTTAAAGGATTACTTCTTGTTTCAAAATTTTATTAAAATACATTTGACTAATTAAAGCAGAAAGAGTAACAATGGACAAAGTGGTATATAACTTAAGTGGAAGTAAATTTATTGACCACAAATTTATTGTGTCCAGAATAGGACACAGGACTGGAAGGGAGAAAAGTATATTGAAGGAAATTGTTTTAATGTTCATACATTATACATGAATCCATAGCATGCTGAAGAAATTATTCCATAAAAGTATAGTTAAGTGGGCATATCCTAAAAGATATGATTATTGGTAAGAATTCTATATGAAGGTTTTCTTAGTTCCTCTGCAGCTAGAAGAACATGCTGTCAAAAATCTGGAACATAAACCACTGGTCATATGCCAAAAAACAAATTCAGTTTGATTCTGAAATGTATGAATAAGGAAAAACCTAAGAGAATTATTATTTTGTGATGGATAACACTAAGCAGATATTCTTGGCTTGAATGAAACACACCTGGGAACAAATTGGTGCTAAATCTGGATATTTGACAATAGTAATATAATATTTGAATACTGAAAAGGAAGCCAGTGTTTGCTTTTTCCCACAAATAACCGAAGTGAGGAGAATATAATTCTACCAAAATGTGATGAACACCAGGAAAGCAGATAGATGCAGGGGACAGAGAATTCTAGGAGAGTTAGCTTGAATTTTTTAAATAAGGAAATCCCGAATACTTTACAGTTTCCTTTTTTTTTTTTTTTTAATGAAGAAAAACTCTTTCACATATTTTTATCCCTTTTACCTTCTGGATGAATTTGGGAAGTTCTTGCAAGTCAAAGTAGGATTTCACAGAATGTATATCTCATCAGGAGATATCTATGCATTTGCTTTGTTCAGTTGTAATAAGTGAGAAAATAGGTCTTAAGTGCATATATGCTGAGACCCTTAACCCAAGGATCGTATATTGAATGAAAACTGCTATCTGGCCACACAAATAAGATATTTCCTAAAAATTATAGGAGCAATATACTTATTTCATATACATAAGACTGATACTTAATATTGCTGCTAAGTAGGCTGATTAGTTAGTGAAGATTTAAGATTTATTTACTAGCATTCAAGGGCAAACTTTAAGATGTATAGATAGCCACAATCATAGACCACAAAATTGAACAAATGTTTTAAGACTGAGAGGGATTCTATGTGAATAATTTTACAAGCAAAGGAGTTAATAGTTTGAAAAACAGAAATTCAGAACTAGCAAATAGATGGCAAGAGATTCCATGGTTGTCTCTTTGCCAAAGTAGAAGGCTTGTTTTTAGAGTTTATGTAATCATTTATATTTTAAGCAGGTTTTTGAGAAATTGAAAGACAGCTTGGGAAGCTGACACTTCTTTCTTCAAAACAGAAAAACTTAAAAAATACTTTTAAACGTGAAGTCAGGAGAGCATGTTCCCTAGTATAAGGTATAATAAATTCATTGACTCTCAGATGTTGTTGTTAAGACCTACTACATACTGCCCTTGAAACTGAAGATTTTTCAGAGAATAAAACCAAATTTCTGCCCTTAAGGGATGTACATCGTGGTTTTGGGAGAGGCACAATAAACAAATAAACCTATTCAGAGTTAGTGCTCTGAAGTACTACTAGGTAAAATAAGCAAGGTAAATAGATATGAACATATAATAGATGGGTGTGCTGTTCTATTTAGAGTGGTCCTGAAAGGTTTCTCTTTTAAGGTAACATTTGAACAAAAACTTGTATAAAGTAATGCAGTGATATTTATCTATCTATAAATATGTAAATAAATAGACATATACATAGGCAGAGAGAATAGCAATTGCAAAGGCCATGTGATGGGATTGTGCTTGGCACATTCCAGGATCAGTGAGAAAGACAACACAGCAATGTATCAGGACAGAGAGAGTAATCAGAGTGGTATGAGATAAAGCTAGAGAAATAAACAGGAGCCCGATCATGTAGCTTGTAAGCAATAATCAAAGCTTGGGAATTTATGCTGAATACAATGAGCTGACTTTGGAAAGTTTGAGCTGAATAATGATAATCTGAGCTTGTTGTAAAAGGTATCAATTCTGGTTGCTTTGTAAGAAATAAATAGTAGCAGAGTAA
>NW_006785255.1:1222493-1223363 GCF_000442215.2 Lipotes vexillifer
AAAAAAAAAAAAAAAAAAAAAAAAAAAAAGAGAGAAAAAGAAATTATTGTGTCTTTAAGTAAGCATAATCCAAATTTGACCTACTCTAATAATCATTTTAATGTTTTGTGTCATCTTTTAAAGTAACATCAGGCTGAGATACTTTGATATCATGCATTTGAACATTATACTATGACCATTAAAATATGGCCTTCTTTAATGACAAAGAATCTGTTTTAACACAGTGTAGTTAAATTTCCATATCATTGTTAAAACCTCACAAAATCAAATGTAAATTTTTGATGCAGAAATACCTAATATTAAACTAAAACTAAATATTTGAGAATCTTATTTTATAAAATTAAAATCAAATTTATAACAGAAATAGAAAATCAAGAGACAGAACTCAGCTAAAATGAATTCTTCACTCACTCAATATACTGTGAAACAAGGAAGGCTGATTCCAGTGTCTTCTTTTTTTGAGAAGGTGTCCAGATGGTAACTAGGAGAACTATGAGTTGGACATGGGACTCTGACAGCATGCATGAGACTCAGCCAGGAGTGGCCTTTTTAAAACCTCGGGCAAAGAAAAATTACAGGTTACTGTTTTCCTAAGGCAAAGAAAAGTGGACTCTGTGTCCCACTAATGGATTCTTTACGGGGTCTTAGCAATGTGTGTATGGGAAGGCAGAGCATGGACTCGTTTCCCACGGTAATTTGATGCCACAAGCAATTCTCTTCTAATGGAGTTATAATAGACTCTTTACTTCAAACCAACATTGATGTTAGTAGACGTTAATTTTCATGGTGTTTTCCTGAAAAAAAGAGGGATTTTGGTCAGGACAATAAGACACTGTTTCAATTTATGAGATGAAAGTTTTCAGGGAAAGA
>NW_006785255.1:1223373-1243697 GCF_000442215.2 Lipotes vexillifer
AGTTTTCAGGGAAAGAGAAAAAAAGAGAAGTCTATGCTTTTCTGCTTTATCTGGGATTCATCTCAACTCTTTTCTGCTTTGTGCTCTGAACATATCTATATTCACAATTTACTGTAGAGCAATTGATGGCATTACCAAATAGCTGTGTGCTGTGGTTTTTTACAATGCATTGCAGTCTTTACAATGTTTGTAATAACCACATTGACGGTCAATCAGATACAGTCCCAAACAACTGTCTAAAACAGAGCAAAACAAAAAGTACCATGTTGATTACATTTTGTAGTTATCTGCTAATCGTTTTGTTTTGCTTTTTTTTTTTTTTAACTCTTCAAGTTTATTGGAAAATGTCCATTCAAATGTTACTTATTGGATTGCGTGTTGTTTTGGAATTGAGGAATCCATAGACACTACCGAAGGCAAGTACCTGGGACCTGATATATGAGGTTTAGGGTTCCTTGCCTTTTTGTTTTTCAAAAGATTGGGAATTTTATGATAGCAGTGGTTAATTCCAAACCCTGATCCTAGGCTTAATCTCTAACAACTAGTTTGGTATCTATTCTTGTCTTAGAAAAGAATTTCTTTTGAGGAAACAGTACTTAGATTTACAACTGTCATTCTTCCTCAGTTTCTAAACCCATACCTGTATATGCCAAGAAGTCCTCTTAATTTTGTTAATTCGTCATAGAGATATGCTATGAATTTCTAAACTTTTCATTATTATCCATCGAATATGTGTCATACAGACTATTCATTCTAAAATTTTCTAGTATATTCCCTCAATTCCCATATTCTTTCAGAGGTGTACTGTGTAAAGTACAAATCAATCTGTACTTTGCTGCTTCTTAAAACTCTTTAGTAGTTTTCCAATACCAACATGATAATAGCTAAACTTCTTAACATGGTATACAAAGCTTTTCTTGGTCTGACCCTTTCTAGAAACATTGCAAAGAATCTTGCAATTTACCTACACTCTATGTTATTTCTTACCTGTGTCTTTATGAAGTATTATCCTGTGTCTAGAATTACTTTCCCTTTTCCTCTTTCTCTGGTTAACTTTTTTACCCACAGAAACATATTTTACTCTTCTTAGAAACCTTCCCTCATCATCCAGGTTATGTTACTTGCTTCTCTCTTGTGTTCTCATTCTGGCATATTTCTGTCATTGTACTTGCTACATTAAATTATTATTATTTCTACTTTTGTCTCTATATCATATTCCCAATGTACTGTGGTGTTCTTGAAAATAGTGAGTATTAAAATTTAACTCCTTATCAAGAGCAGTGTCTAGCTAAAAAAATGAACAACTGCTAAACAAATGTTTGTCAAGTGAATGGATGGTGATAAAAAACAGTTATTATCAGATCCTATCAGTTTTAGTGTGGTTGTTTTATCAATGTTGTTTCATTCAGCCTCTGCTAAATACCTTGAAATAAATCCATCTTGAAGGATGCACCATGCATTTCATTACAATCTAGTCCAGAGGGAATTTGATTTGCTGCAATGACTGAAAGCATTAGTGAGCCCTGAAGGAAAGCACATTCATGCTGAAGCAGAGCTGTAATCTTACTGAAGGAAGAGAATCCTAGCACATGGATTATTGTCTGAAAGTTTCCAGTGTAAGTACAATTAGTGCACTCTTAGAATGACTCCAAATGATGAAAGATTTAGTTACCTCAAGGAGCCCTACCTCCAGTGCTGAAGATATAGAATAAATTTGTGTGTCTATTTAATTTACTTGAAAGAGTTTTGATTTTAGTCCCAAGTTTGAATCTAAATGAATATAACTGGAAGCTATAGTTAAAGTTCATTATTTCTGGGAATCCAAAGATTTGAGATAAAAATGTTTACATTTGTTTAATTCAAAGGAATACCCTAGTTCTCATACTAAACAACAAAGCCTACTTTTCCTTTCTCTTCAGGCAGCTGCCTATGAGGGATTTTCTACTTCTTTACCTTTAATGAGAAAAAATCCTAGATGTTGAAAAATTAAGAATTATATAATTACTTTATTCATGGAAATTTATATATGTTTATTATATGTATTTAACTTAATGTAATATTTTAATTCTGATAATCAAGGGCAAAAATAAATATTTGCCATATTTTCTCCAATAAACTTACAAAATTTTGAGATAAAATTTACATAACATAAAATTCATCATTTTAACCATATTAAAGTGTACAGTTCAGTGGGGTTTTTTGTATACTTGCAATGCTGTGCAACCATCACTACTATATAATTCTAGAACATTTTTTCTCACCCCAAAAGAAATCCCATATCTATTAAGCAGTTAATCTCCATTCCCCTCTCTTCCCAGACCTTGGCAACCAATAATCTACTCTCTGGCTCTGTGGATTTGCCTAGTTTAGAGAGATATTTCATACAAAAAATATCGTACAATATGTGGTGCTTTGTGATTGACTTATTTCACTCAGCATGTTTTCAAGTTTCATCCATGTTGTAGTATAAGTACTTCATGTTTTTTATATCTGAACAATATTTCATTATATGCCCATACTGATTTTAGTGGATATTCAAAAAGTTTTTTCATTTATCTGTCTTTATTTTAGCAATGTCTTGTAGTTTTAAATGTGGAAGTCTTTTGCCTCCTTTGTTAAGTTTATTCCTAGGCATTTTATCATTTTTGATGTTATTGTGAATGTATTTTTTTATTAATTTCACTTTTCAGATTGTTCATAGCAAGTGTATAGAAATACAACTGATTTTTGTATATCAATTTTTTATCCTGCAGTGTCATTGAACTTATTATTATTACCTCTACTATTTTTTGTGGATTCTTTAGGGTTTTCTGTATATAAAGATCATGTTATCTGTGAATACAGTTTTACTTCTTCCTTTCCAATTCAAATGTATTTCATCTATTTATCCTGCCTAATTGCTCTTGTTAGAATTTTCAGTAAAATGCTGAAAGGAAGTAAAAAGAGCAGACTTTTGTTTTCTGATCCTGGGGGATCAGAAACACTATGCTCCAGTGTTTCATAGTAAGTATGTTGTTAGTGCTGGGTTCTTCATAGATGTTCTTTATTGGGTTGAGGAAGTTTCCTTCTACTCCTGGAATGCTGAGTGTTCTTATCATGAAAAAGTGTTGAATTTTTTTCCAACGCATCTTCTGCATCTATTGAGATGATCATGTATCTTTAAAATCTTTATTCTATTAACATGGCTTATTGCATTGATTGATTTTCATACATTGAATAACTTGAATTCCTGGGATAAATCTCAATTATCATGTATAATTCTCTTAATATTCTGCTGGATTCTGTTTGCTACTATTCTATTGAAGATATCTGCATCTTTGTTCATAATTTTTATCAGTCTATAGTGTTCTTTTTTCTTCTCCCTCTTCCTCCTCTTCCTCCTTCCCTTCCTTCTCCTTTTATTCTTATTCCTATTCTTCTGGTATGGCTTTATTATCAAAGTAATACTGGCTTCATAGAATGAGTTAGGAAATATTCTCTTCTTCATTTTTTGGAAGAGTTTGAGACAGTGTTAATTAGTGTTAATCTTTAGTGTTAATTAGTGTTAATCCTTCTTTAATCATTTTGTAGAATCTGCCAATTAGGCTATGTGGTCCTGGGCTTTTTTGTTGTTCTTGTGGAAAGTTTTTTGATTACTGACTCAATCTCTTTACTTGTTATAGGTCTGTTCAGATTTTCTATTTTATTTTTTAGTCAGCTTTATTAGATTGTACATTTTTAGGAATTTGCCTAGTTCATTGAGGTTATCTACTTTGTTGATATACCAAAATCTGTAGTATTCTCTTTGAATCCTTTTTATTTCAGTCAGATCTTTGTAGTAATACCCCCACTTTCATTCTTGTTTTGAGTAATTTGATTCTTTTTCTTTTCTTCTTGGTCAAAATGTTTGCCAATTTTGTTGATATTTTCAAAGAATATACTTTTGCGTTTTAAAATTTTCTCTTTTGTTTTCTATTCTCTATTTTGTTTATCTCGGCACTAATCTTTATTTTCTTCCTTCTGCTTGCTTTGGGTTATTTTGCCCTTCTTTTTCTAATTTCTTATGGTAGATTTAGGTTATTCATTTGAGAGCTCTCTTCTCTTTAATATAGATTACAGCTGTAAACTTCCCTCTGAGCACTAGTTTAACTGCATTCCATGATTTTGGTATTTGGTGTTTTTGTTTTCATTCATCTCAAGGTATTTTCTAATTTCCCCTTTTATTTCTTTGACCTATTGCAATTTAGGAATGTATTGTTTAATTTCCACATAATTGTGAATTTTTCCAAATTTCCTTCTGTCATTGATTTATAATTTCATTCCATTGTTGTGTAGAACATAATTTGTGTGATTTTAATTTATTGAGATGTTTTGTGGTATAACATAAGGTCTGTCTTTTAGAATGTTCCATATGCACTTGAAAAGAATGTGTATTCTGCTGTTTTAGAGTGACATACTCTATATATGTCTATTAGGTCTAGTTGGTATATAATGTTCAAGCCTTCTAGTCTAGTCTAATCTCTCTGATCTTCTGCCTACTCACTTATCCATTACTGAAAGTGACGTACTGAAATCTCCAATTATTATTGTTGAACTGTCTATTCTCCCTTCAATTCTGTTAGTAATTGCTTCACGTATTTTGGGGCTTTACTTTAGGTATATACATTTATAACTGTTATATTTCCTTAATGAATTGACCCTTTTATTACTATAGAATATCCTCTGTGTTTTATAACAATTTTTGTCTTAAAGTAGATTTTGTCTAATCTTAAGTATAGCCATCTGGCTCTATTTTAGTTACTATTTTCATGAAATATCTTTTCCTATCCTTTTACTTTCAAGCTATATTTGCCTTTGAGTCTACAGTGAATCTCTTGTAGACAGTGCTTAGTGACATCATATCTTTTTAATCCATTCTGCCAATCTCTGACTCTTATTTAGACAACTTAATCTATTTACATTTAATATAATAACTTGTAAGGAATGACTTCTGTCATTTTGCTACTAGTTTCTATATGTCATATCTCTTTTGTTCCTCAAGTCCTCCATTATTGCCTTCTTTTGTGCTAAATATATATTTTCTACTGTACCATTTTAATACTTTTGCCTCTTCTTTTACTATATACTTTTAAATTATTCTCCTAGAAACTGACCTGGAGATTACAGTTAACATATTAATTTATAGCAATCTAGTTTGGGTTAATACCAACTAAGGTTTAATAGTATATAAAATCTTTGCTACTACATAATTCCATCTCCTCCTTTAGGCTTTTATTTTCACAAATGGCATCTTTAGTAATTGAGTGCCCATCAAAACTAGATTTATAATTATTGTTTTATGAAGTTGTCTTTTAAATAAGATCTGAAAAAAGAGAAGTTACAAACAAGAAACATGTGAATACTGGCTTTTATATTTGCCTTTGTAGTTACCTTTACAGTGTTCTTTATTTTGTGTGTGTGTTTGCATTACTGTCGAGTATGCTTTCATTTCACCTTGAAGGGTAGGGCAAGTCTAATAGGAATTAATTCTCTCAGCTTTGTTTATCTGGGAATGGATTAATTTCTCCTTTATTTATTTATTTATTTATTTATTTATTTATTTATTTGCATTACGCGGGCCTCTCACTGTTGTGGCCTCTCTCGTTGCGGAGCACAGGCTCCGGACGTGCAGGCTCAGCAGCCATGGCTCACGGGCCCAGCCGCTCCACGGCATGTGGGATCTTCCCGGACCGGGACACGAACCCGTGTCCCCTGCATTGGCAGGCAGACTCTCAACCACTGCGACACCAGGGAAGCCCTCTCCTTTATTTTTGAAGGATAGTTTCATCAGATATAGAATTATCAGCTGAAAAATTTTGTTTTCTCTCAACACTTTGAATATGTCATCCCACAGCCTTCTGGCTTCCATGGATTCTGATAAGCAATCAGGTTTTATCATATGGAGGATCCCTTTTAAATGATGAGTCACTTTTGTGTTACTGCTTTCACAATACTCTGTCTATGTCTTTCAACACTTTGATTTTAATGTGTCTCAGGCTAGATCTCTTTTAATTTATCCTACTTGAGTTCATTGAGCTTCTCAGATGTGTATATTAATGGTTTTTTTTTCTTTATTTTAAAGTTTGGGAAGTTTTTTTACCAGTACTTATTCAAATATTCTTTCCACTCCTTTCTTTCCTTTCCTTTTGGGCCTCCCATTATGCATATCCAAGTATACTTGATAGTAGCCAAATGGGTTCCTAGGCTCTGTTCACCTTTTTTAATTCTTTTTCCTGTTTCTCAGATTAAGTAATCTCAATATATCTAACTTCTTGTCTCTTGATTCTTTCTTATTACTCAAATCTGTTACTTAGTCCCTCTAGTCAATTTTTTATTTCAGTTATAATAATTTTCAGTGTCAGAATTTCTATTTGATACCTTTTCATAATGGCTATCCCTTTATTAACATTATATATTCAGTGACACAATATCCTTTAGTTTTAGTCATGGTTTCCTTTAGCTCTTTGAACATATTTAAACATGTGATTTAAAATTATTGTTTAGTAAGTCCAGTGTCAGGCTTCCACAGGAACAGTTTCTATTACCTGCTTTGTTCCCTTTTGTATGGGTCACGTTTTCTTATTTATTTGCATGCTTTATAATCTTTTATTGAATTCTGGAAATTTTGAATATTATAATGTAACAATTATGGGAAATAAATTTTACTTCATACCCAGGGTATGTTTTTGCCACTTATTGTCACAACTACAAGAAGTCATTATATATTTATTTACTGACTTTTCTGAACTAGTTTTGCAAATCTATATTCTTTGCTGTGTGGAGTGACTGAAGGCTCTATTTCGTTAGCTTAGTGGTTATCCAGTGATTGGGCAGAGACTACTTTAACTCCCGGAAACAAAATATATCTTCTAATCTTTGCAGATGGGCTTTCTGTGTGTGTTAGTGCACGCCTTCAACACTCATCTAGGCAATTTACAGCTCTGCCTTAGACTTCATTTCCTACTTGTGCAGAGTTTGAAGGTCATCCAGAGGTCAGAGCTTAGGGCCTTTTTTTTCTGAATATGCATACAGCCCTGCGCATGTGCAGGGACTTCAGAGTCCCAGGAATATGTCAGATTTTTCATATCCTTATTCCCCAAAACATTTCATTCCCCAGCCTTTCCTCCCAAGTTTTGGTTAGTTTATTGTTTGCCCCAACTGTATTCTATTGCCATAGACAGAAACAACTAATGTAATTGCCTATAAATATTTTGACAAATGCCCCCTGGGTAGCCACCTCAGCATTGTGAGAGTTCTGAGTTAGGTAGGATGAAGGAAACTCCTTTGAACTGGCCATCCATTTGGCACAAGACAGTTCAAAACAAACAACCACAATTCTTTGTAACTGTGGTCCATTCTGCTCCTTCTCGTACCAGTATGTGTACCGGAAATGCAGACTGTTTTCTTTAAGACCACCACTCACCAGGGGAGTTGGAGATGGGATCATGGTATGTTAAAATGCCATGAATCTTGCTTTTTTTATTTTAACAAGATTCAGTTTTTTTTATAATATAGTTTTACCCTGATTGTGAAAGGTTTTGATTAGTTTCTACAGCTCTGAAAAAGATGATTCCAACCATTTCTGCTAAATTGTTCATTACTTTTATGGAGGGATAGAGTTTTAGAGTTCTTAACTCCACTATTTTTACTGACATCACTCTTCAATAAATTTTTATACCTTTTATTGCTTGTTCATAATCTAAATACCAAAGGGATAGTCTCTCCTCTTAGAATAACTGGATAAATTCCAAAGAAAAGTACCTCTTAAAAGAATTCTAAGAGAAACACTGAAAAGTAGTAAACCAGATTTTTTTCCCAGATATTTTCCATTCCACAAATAAAAACAACAGAGACAGAAATAAAGAGTAAAATTTGGCCATAATAAAAATAGATGTACTCCCCAAATTTAAACAACTTGATTTACAAATGCAATAAAAATACAGAATCACTACATATTGTCCCCAATTTTCCTTTCTCTTATCATTCAAGTAATGACTTAAAAATTAATGTATGAAAAATAAAGGACTCATTGTCAATTCAAAATGCCATGCCATGCCTTTTTAAAATTTTAGTTTTATTTTCTTTATACAGCAAGTTCTTATTAGTTATCTTATACATATTAGTGTACATATGTCTATCCAAATCTCCCAGTTCATCCCACAATTACCACCCCTGCTTGCCCCACTTGGTGTCCATGCATTTGTTCCCTATATCTGTGCCTCTATTTCTGCCTTGCACACTGGTTCAACTGTACCATTTTTCTAGATTCCACATATATGTGTTAATATATATTTGTTTTTCTCTCTCTGGCTTACTTCACTCTATGACAGTCTCTAGGTCCATCCATATCTCTACAAATGACACAATTTTGTTCCTCTTTATGGCTGAGTAATATACCATTGTATATATGTACCACATCTTCTTTATCCATTCATCTGTTGAAGGGCATTTATGTTGCTTCCATGCCCTGGCTATTGTAAATAGTGCTGCAATGAACATTGAGGTCCATGTATCTTTTTGAATTATGGTTTCCTATGGGAATATGTCTAATAGGGGGATTGCTCTGTCATATGGTAATTCTAGTTTTAGTTTGTTAAGGAAACTCCATACTGTTCTCCATAATGGCTGTATCAATTTACATTTCCACCAACAGTGCAAGAGGATTCCCTTTACTCCACACCCTCTCCAGCATTTATTGTTTGCAGATTTTCTGATGATGCCATTCTAACTGGTGTGAGGTGATACCTCATTGTAGTTTTGATTTGCATTTCTCTAAAATTTCGTGATGTTCAGCAGCTTTTCATGTGCCTCTTGGCCATCTTTATGTCTTCTTTGGATAAATGTCTATTTAAGTCCTCTGTCCATTTTTTGATTGGGTTGTTTGTTTATGAGCTATTTATATATTTTGCATAGTTGTTGCATGAGCTATTTATATATTTTGCATTGAATCTGTAGATTGCTTTGGGTAGTACAGTCATTTTCACAACATTGATTCTTACAATCCAAGAACATGGTATATCTCTCCATCTGTTTGTGTCATCTGATTTCTTTCATCAGTGTCTTATAGTTTTCTGTGTGCAGGTCTCTTATCTCCTTAGGTAAGTTTATTCCTAGGTATTTTATTCATTTTGTTTCAACGGAGAATGGGATTCTTTCCTTAATTTCTCTTTCTGATCTTTCATTGTAAGTGCATGGGAATGCAAGAGATTTCTGTACATTAATTTTGAATCCTGCAACGTTAACAATTTCATTGATTAGCTCTAGTAGTTTACTGGTGGTATCTTTAGGATTATCTATGTATAGTATCATGTCATCTGTGAACAGTGACAGTTTCACTTCTTTTCCAATTTGTATTCTTTTTATTTCTTTTCCTTCTCTGATTGCCATGGCTAAGACTTCCAAAACCATGTTGAATAATAGTGGTGAGAGGAACGTCCTTGTCTTGTTCCTGATCTTAGAGGAAGTGCATTTAGTTTTTCAGCATTGACAATGATGTTTGCTGTGGCTTTGTCACATGTGGCCTTTATTATGTTGAGGTAGGTTCCCTCTATGCCCACTTTCTAGAGAGTTTTTATCATAAATGTGTGTTGAATTTTGTCAAAAGCTTTTTCTACATCTATTTAGATGATTGTATGGTTTTTATTCTTCAATTTGTTAGTATGGTGTATCACATTGATTGATTTGCATATACTGAAGAGCCCTTACATCTCTGGGATAAAGCCCACTTGATCATCGTGTATGATCCTTTTAATGTGTTGTTGGATTTTGTTTTCTAGTATTATTTTGAGGATTTTTGCATCTATATTCATCAGTGATATTGGTCTGTAATTTTCTTCTTTTTTGTATTTCTTTGTCTGGTTTTGGTATCAGGGTGATGGTGGCCACACAGAATGAGTTTGGGAGTATTCCATCCTCTGCTGTTTTGTGGAAGAGTTTGAGAAGGATGGGTATTAACTATTCTCTAAATGTTTGACAGAAATCACCTGTGAAGCCATTTGGTTCTGGACTTTTGTTTGTTGGAAGATTTTTAATCACAGTTTCAATTTCAGTACTTGTGATTGGTCTGGTTCATGTTTTCTATTTCTTCCTGTTTCAGTCTTGGAAGGTTATACCTTTCTAAGGATTTGTCCATTTCTTCCAGGTTATCCATTTTATTGGCATATAGTTGCTTGTAGTAGTCTCTTATGCTGCTTTGTTTTTCTGCTGTGTCTGTTGTAACTTCTCCTTTTTCATTCTAATATTATTGACTTGAGTCCTCTTCCTCTTTTTCTTGATGAGTCTGACTAAAGGTTTATCAATTTTGTTTATATTCTAAAAGAACAAGATTTTTCTAAAAGAAAAATATTTATTTTATTTATTTATTTTTGGCTGTGTTGAGTCTTCATTGTTCTGCACAGGATTTCTCTAGTTGCGGCGAGCAGGGGCTACTCTTCGTTGCAGGGTGTGGACTTCTCATTGCAGTGGCTTCTCTTGTTATGGAGCATGGGCTCTAGGGGCACAGGCTTCAATTGGGCTCTAGAGTGCAGGCTCAGTAGTTGTGGCACATGGGCTTAGTTGCTCCGTGGCATGTGGGATCTTCCCAGATGAGGGCTCAAACCCACATCCCCTGCATTCGCAGGCAGATTCTTAACCACTACTCCACCAGGGAAGCCCAGAGAACAAACTTTTAGTTTTATTGATATTTGCTACTGTTTTCTTTATTTCTATTTCATTTGTTTCTGCTCTTATCTTTATGATTTCTTTCCTTCTACTAACTTTGGGTTTTGTTTGTTCTTCTTTCTCTAGTTCCTTTAGGTATAAGGTTAGATTATTTGAGAATTTTCTTATTTCTTGAGGTACAATTTTATTGTTATAAACTTCCCTCTTAGAACAGTTTTTGCTGTATCCCATAGCTTTTGTATCATCGTGTTTTCAAGGTCATTTGTCTCTAGGTATTTTTTGATTTCCTCTTTGATTTCTCCAGTGATCTCTTGGTTATTTAGTAACATATTGTTTAGACTCCATGTGTTTGTGTTTTTACATTTTTCTCCCTGTAATTGATTTCTCATCTCATAACACTGTGGTTAGAAAGGATGCTTGATATCATTTCAATTTTCTTAAATTTACTGAGGCTTGATTTGTGACCCAAGATGTGATCTATCACAGAGAATGATCCATGTGCACTTGAGAAGAAAGTATAATCTGCTGTTTTCAGGTGAAATGTCCTATAAATATCAATTAAATCTATCTGGTCTATTGTGTCATTTAAAGTTTATGTTTCTTTATTAATTTTCTGTTAGGATGGTGTGTCCATTGGTATAAGTGAGGTATTAAAGTCCCCCACCATTACTGTGTTACTGTCAATTTCCTCTTTTATAGCAGTTAGCATTTGCCTTTTGTATTGAGGTGCTCCTAGGTTGTGTGCATATATATTTATAATTGTTATTTCTTCTTCTTGGATTGATCTCATGATCATTGTGTAATGTCCTTCCTTGTCTCTTGTAACATTCTTTATTTTAAAGTCTATTTTATCTGATATGAGTATTGCTACTCCAGGTTTCTTGTGATTTCCATTTGCATGTAATATTTTTTCCATCCCTCGCTTTCAGTCTGTATATGTCCCTAGGTCTGAAGTGGGTCTCTTGTAGACAGCATGTATATTGGTCTTGTTTTGTGTCCATTCTGTGTGCCTGTGTCTTTTGGTTGGACCATTTAATCCATTCACATTTAAGGTAATTACTGATATGTATGCTCCTATTACCATTTTCTTCTTTGTTTTGGGTTTGTTTTTTCTTTTTCTTTTTCTTCTCTTGTGTTTCCCACTTAGAGAAGTTTCTTTAGCATTTGTGACAGAGCTGATTTGGTGGTACTGAATTCCCTTAACTTTTGCTTGTCTGTAAGTCTTTTGATTTCCCTGTCGAATCTGAGTGAGATCCTTGCTGGGTAGAGTAATCTTTGTTGTAGGTTTTTCCCTTTCATCACTTTAAATATAGTGTGCTACTCCCTTCTGCCTTGTAGAGTTTCTGCTGAGAAATCAGCTGTTAACCTTATGGAACTTCCCTCATTTGTTATATGCCATTTTTCCCTTGTTGCTTTCAATAATTTCTCTGTCTTTAATTTTTGTCAATTTGATTACTATGTGTCTTGGCATGTTTCTCCTTGGGTTTATCCTCCTGAAACTCTGCACTTCCTTGGGTGGATATTTCCTTTCCCATCTTAAGGATTTTTTTCACTGCAATCTCTTCCAATATTTTCTTGAGTTCTTTCTCTATCTCTTCTCCTTCTGGGACCCCTATAATGTGAATGTTGGTGTGTTAATGTTGTCCCAGATGTCTCTTAGGCTGTCTTTGTTATTTTTCATTCATTTTTCTTTATTCTATTCCATGACAGTGAATTCCACCATTCTGTCTTCCAGGTCACTTATCCATTCTTCTGCCATAGTTATTCAGCTATTGTTTCCTTCTAGTATATTTTTCATTTCAGTTATTGTATTGTTCATCTCTGTTTGTTTGTTCTTTAATTCTTCTAGTTGTTTGTTCTCTAATTCCTCTAGGTCTTTGTTAAACATTTCTTGCATCTTCTCAATCTTTGCCTCCATTGTTTTTCTGAGGTGCTGGATTGTCTTCACTATAATTATTCTGAAATTGCCTTATCACTACTTCATTTAGTTGTTTTTCTGGGGTTTTATCTTGTTCCTTCATCTGGCACATAGTCCTCTGCCTTTTATTTTGGCTATCTTCTTGTGAATTTGGTTTTCGTTCCACAGTCTGAAGAATTGTAGTTCTTGTTGCTTCTGCTGTCTGCCTCTTGTGGATGAGGCTATCTAAGAGGCTGTGGAAGCTTCCTGATGGGCAGTACTTGTGGTTGGTAGAGGTTGGTGTTGCTCTGGTGGGCAGAGCTCAGTAAAAATTTAATCCACTTGGCTGCTGATGGGTGGGGCTGAGTTCCCCCCATGTTGGTTGTTTGGCCTGAAGCAACCCAGCACTAGAGGCTACAGGCTGTTTGTTGGGGCTAATGGCAGACTCCAGGAGGACTCATGTCAAGGAGTACTTCCCAGAACTTCTGCTGCCAGTGTCCTTGTCCCCATGGTGAGCCACAGCCACTCCCCGCCTCTGCAGGAGACACTCCAACACTAGCAGGTAGTTCTGGTTCAGTCTCCTATGGAGTCACTGCTCCTTCCTCCTGGGTCGTGATGCACACATTACTTTGTGTGTGCCCTTCAAGAGTGGAGTCTCTGTTTCCCTCAGTCCTGTCGATGCCCTGCAATCAAATCCCACTAGTCTTTCAAGTCTTATTCTCTAAGAATTTCTCCTCCCATTGCCAGACCCACAGGTGGGAAGCCTGACGTGGGGCTCAGAAACTTCAATCCACTGGATGGACTTCTGTGGTATAATTTTTCTCTAGTTTGTGACTCACACACCCAGTGGTTATGGGATTTGATTTTATTGTGACTGTGCCCCTCCTACGGTCTCATTGCAGCTTGTCTTTTGTATTTGGATGTGGGGCATCTTTTTTGGTGAGTTCCAATTTCTTCCTGTTGATGATTCTTCAACAGTTCATTGTGATTCCAGTGCTCTTGCAAGAGGGAGTGAACACACGTCCTTCTACTCCACCATCTTGAACTGATCTCACCATGCTGTTTTGAATGTGCCTCGCAGACCCAGACTCAAAGGTTATAGTCAAAATTGAAACAATATTAAAGCAATATATGTAATGAAATGCTATGAGAAGAAGGAAAGCTGTGAAGCAGACAGATTATTTTTTAAAAAATTAGGAAACTTTCACCTTTGCCAATCCTCTCCCTTAATACTTCACTCTCATGATTTTCTTTTTCCTCTCCCACTTATCAGACTTATCTTACATCAGTCACTAATACTCTAGTGAGAATTAATTTCAGATTTCAGCCTGATTTGGCTGAGACTGTTGGCAACTATTTCCCAAGAGCTATTAGATGTCAGTTAGCATGTTTAGCTAAAACAATATGATATACAGTTACAAGAGTAGTTTTGAACACAATTTTTCATTGGAAAAAGTTAATACTTTTATCTACATGCATTAATTGGGCCTTTGTGGATTACTCTGGGAATTTCTTTAATTATATCTATAGAAGGAGATTTAGACAGTTTGTGTAGGAATAGAACATTCATATAACAGACTTACAAGTGAATTTTTGGAACCCAGGTATTCATAAGTAATGGAGCCCTCATGAATCAGAAACCTCTTCAGTACCACCACAGATTTGTTCTTATTGCAGCCACGGGAACAACCAGGTTTGCTTTAGCTCAAACTTGTTTCATGCATGTTTATGTCTTGACAGCATTTCAGACTCTCCATGAAGGTCCCTGTTGATACAGCTGCTGGAGTGGGGCAACTAACTCAAGTGTAATCTAGAAGTGCTCTGAAGGATAGCTCTTGGTAGAAAAGAGCACATGGATAGATTCTTCCTCCTTTCTTACTCTAACAACTGTCCTAAAATTTACTTTATAAAGTTCTTCAATAGGTCTTATAGTATTGAATAACCAATTGCACCATAGCAACTGCCATTTCAGGGAGACATCTTTGAATTGATTCTCCCTTCTTCTCTTCTTCACTCCCTCACCCCTCATTTCTACTTCTTGGAACACAGTTCCCAATAAAGCACTTTCACTTTGTTTCATGTCTTGATTTCTGAGCAACCCAGTCTAAGATACCCTGGCCTTAAAATTATCCATGAAAAATGAAGAATTATATCAGTAAAGATTAGTTTTAAAATAAAATATAAACAAACAAACAAGAAACATAGATACTACCTGCATTTGTTTAACTCAGTATATATGAAAAATATATTGGAAGACACACAACTATCCCTTTTATTTCATCTGATCAAATAATTTTAACTCAAAATGTGAATTAAATTTTTGAATTTGCAACTCAAATATATAATTCTTGGTCCAGTGCTTTTGATTGGACAGCAAAAATAAATGTTCTCTATGCAAAGTATAATATTGGCTGGGGTATTCAACAGGTTAAACTCTTTAGGTTGAAGATGAAAATAATGAGTTCTCAACTCTAGAGCTACACAGCACTGGTTAAGTGTGTGATACTACTTTTAAATCTTTCCTGAAAAGAAGATAAAGAGTATTTGTTTTTCAAGTCCCAAAACAAGTTATCATGAAACAATTGTGAACAAAATTCCATCATCAATACACCCAGAGCTGAAAGCTTTACTTAATGTGTCAAGTAAAAATATGATGCAGGCTCATTTTGATAGGCACTATCACATTTTATTCACACAGCACCACATGTTCACACTGACATCCAAAACCCATGCACTTTAGCACTTTGGCCGGCTCCCCTGAATATCACACATACTTCAGTCATAGACTGAGTGCTCCATATGCATCTTTTAGGAATCCAAAGCAAGAACTAGCTAAACTGTCTCCCATGCAATGAAAGCTCTGTCACTTTGTATCATCACTGGTCCTACTTTGGCTAAGCTTAGACACTTTGCTTTTTGTGACTGGAGGAGAATCTTGAGAAAGCTATTGAGTGACAGCTATGGTATCAGTAGATATCACTTGGCATCCTTAATTCATCTAAATCATGCATCAGTCTTGAATTTTAAATGCTGATTTCCTGTGGGGTGTTTTTTTTTTTTTTTTTTTCTCTCTGGTATAATGCATGCTGAATGACGAACAGTAGACTTAAGTTACTGGAGAAGCAGAAAATTATCAGAAAGTTTATATGTCCCTGGTAATATAACTAGGGCTGGTCAAGCATGAAGGAAAAATAATTGACTATCTTTATAGTCTGTTGTCTTAAGAACTGGTAAACCTTCCAAATACCTCCCTCAGAACAAAATGGGTGCCTGAACTTTCATCATTACCTGTTTGTACAGCAATGATTTAGAGTCAGAACGTTTGGTGTTTGAGCAGTGATGATGGCACTTGATCACGTGTGACTCTGATAAATGGCATAATCTCTTTTACCCTTATTTTCACCACCTGTAAACTTTGAACAATAATACCTGCATGACCACTGTGCAGAGCTGTTGATGGGAGCAAATTAAAAAGAGAAAGGCAAAATGGTATTTCAAACTATAAAATATATGCAAAAATAATATTCTTATTATAATTAGTAATTTCTCTTAATTACTAATAGCATAAATTTACATAATATCAGTCATTCATATCTTCATGTGAATTTGAGGGACTTAACAGTATGTTTCAATAGGATATATTCCAGGGTTTCTGAGGCAAGTTGGTGGAAATGAACGTGTTAAATAAAAGTGGAAAAGATCCAGAAAGAACAGTCTACAATTCTGAAGATAAATTTGACTATTTTTTAGTCAGGCTAAGATTAAATTTTGATAAGAATAATTTCGGCTGTCCCTCCCTCATCTGTAAGGATAGTGGTCGGTATACTAAGTGGACTGACAGTCAGTGGTGCTACACAAAGGCAGTGCATCTGCAGCAGCAGGGCAAGCCACTCTCAGCCATCTGTGCCTTACCTCAGGGACTTGAGAAGAATACAGGCATTAATGTTTATTCGTACATGATTTTTTTCTTTTTTGTGGAGAAAGGTAACTTTCTTTTATTGTAAATCAGGCATGGATTACACCCAAAGAATACGTCTGCATCTTTAAGATATTTTGTTCACTATATTCATAAAGGATAGTGTTAATAATTTTAAATGAATGAAAAATAGAGACTTCCCTGGTCTATCCACTCCAATAAAGTGTTTATTCTCTCTTCTATGAGCCTGCATAGCACTGTCTTTTGTGACATTTATCAAATTACGGTTGCATTATTTTATTCAATTTTACCACCCCTTTCACATCATTAAAATTTCAAGATTTCTGAGAACAGAAAAAAAGTTTATATTGTCATGAACTCATGTTTACGCTGTCTATAGGCAATTTTAGCACAATACCTTGTAACAGTTGATGATTAATGAAGAAAGAAAGGAATGAATAAAAAACAGGCAACATTATCAGTGTACAGTATTCTGAATGGCAAATCTTTCCTGGTAAATTGAGGCCATGTGTAATGGTGATTTGAGTAAAAGTTTGAAAATAAGTTTGTAGACAAGCCAGTCTGTTAAAAGCTTTTTTAGAAAAGTGTTTCCTTTCTATAATTTAAGGATAAAAACACTGACAGACTTGATTCCAAACATGAATAAATCTAAACATAAAGCCGTGTTGTACAAATTAGGAAAATCCTAGGAGACTTCCTGTTTTCTAAATAAAAAAAAAAATTTAAAGGAGTAAAATGTGAAATTTTATGTCAACCTAAGAAAAATGATCTGGAATTTCTGATACATAGAGGATTAACTTATCTTAAGTTTTTTCTTACAAAGAGAAGACATTGGTCTAGTAATGCAGTTGTTTTTTCATGTTTTTTTTCAAAAATTTCATGGATTTTTTCATAGATTACCTAAGGTTGTGACTTAGGTAAAGGAAAGAAGAAAAAATCTAACAGCAAAAATGTAGTATTTCTACTTGGGGAAGACAATCTGTAGTGATACCATTAGTCTATGGATGAAATTTCTATGAGAACGCTATTTCGCAGAAATGTAGAGGCCACATACTGCGTTCAGCACAATGGCGCTACTAGTTGTGGAGCCCGTGTATGAGAGTGAAGTACACAATGGCCTGCTGTGTAATTAAAGAGAGATGTTAGAAACATTGAGAAACCCCATACTGTGTCCATAGAGAAGACAAATACTTTTAGGGAGATGTGATGGAGTTCTACAACTGGCCACCAGGTTTTCAAAATAAATGAAAGGTAACTGTTAATCTTTAGAGGTAGATGACAGTTATTTTTCTTTTCAGACTAAAAGTTCTGATCCATTATTGACTGTTGCTTTATCTGTTTTTGGTATTACCTTGTTCTCTTTTTCTATCCAAAAGCCATATGAGTTTGGGAATAATAATGGTTTTCCAAGGGAGAGATATGGTTATGGTCTTGCAGAATAAAGTATCTTTAAAATAATTCAGTCAAAAGTATGTCATTAAAATGTAAAATCTCTTGATCAAAATGCATGCTAAAAGGAAACTTTGAGGCACTAACCCAAGCTGTGGTCACCTTGTAAAGTCAGTATCATTTGGCTGAGTTTCCTTCTCTCCCTCTTCTCTATGAAGAGTCATTGGAATTCATTTTATGGGCTTCCTGTAAGCGCTAATGAGAAGAAGCCATATACATTTTTTGGGTTCCTAGTGAGTTTTAAAAAAGCTACTGAGCATGGGTTTCTTTCCATCTTCATATCTTCTTTTAAAGCTCTGATTCTTAACTGTCATTGTACATCAAAATCATCTGGCAAACTCTTAAGAAACAAGGTGCCCATCCTCTATCACACTCATCTCCTCAGCCTCTGATTGCTCTGAGTAGTATCTAGGAATGCTATTTTCAAATCCCCCCACCCTACAATATCAAATGATTCTGACACCCAACCAAATTTGAGAACCACTTCTTAAGAATTCATGATTTTGTGGGCATTTAAGTTAAATTTAATTGTCGATTTAGGGTTCAGCTATGTTTGAGATTGAGTTATCTCTTGCATTGGTAACATATAGAAAATGCTGTTTCATTGCTCAGATTCATCTTAATTCTTATTTCTTGGAGTATAGGAGTAAATATGTGTGAACTGGAATTCTCCCATTTTACTAGAGAACTGGAAATATTAAGAAATTATTCTTTGAAATGAAAAACATCCAAAGCAACCTGGAGCAGAGGGGAGTCGGAGAGCATTGTAAAGACCAAAGGTGCTGGAGGAATCTAAGAGTGAAATGATGAGGAGATCATATACAAATACCAGGCTCAAAGATCCACAGGCAGAATTGAGCTTGCAGAACAGATCTCATGCCAAGCAGATAAAGTCTGTGAAATACCAGGATGAGAGAAAATGAAGAGGTTCATGGAAATTCCTGAAATCATCTTGAACTGTCCCTGATCCCTTTTATCGGCCTGTGGGGAGAAAGGTGTGGTATGTTTTGGGGCTTCCTTAAAAGGCAAAGGACACGTTTCTGCTTGTTATTTTACTGTTTCCTCATATCCTTAGTACCTGTGCTTGGCACAGAGTAGCCATTCAGTTAATGTTTGTTGAATGAATGAATATAACAAAGGATAATTTCCAATGAACAGTAACTATCCTTCCCTCATTTCATATTTTATACTTGAAAATTCAGTCTCAACTATCCCTTGTCTCAACTATCCGTAAAAGACTGAACTTGACTTCCAAGATTTAGGCTGGCTGTTCTCAATTTTGCCTGTGCGTTTGCATCAACTAAAAAGCTTTTAAATGAATATTGATGCCTGAGACCAACCTCCAGATATTCTATTAACTTGGTTTGAGTGAAGCCCAGGCATTAGAATATTTTAGAAAAAACAAATCAAACCAAAACAAATAACAACAATAACAAAACCCCAGCTCTCCAGGTGAGTTTAATGTACACCCAGAATATTAGATTTCATAGATGTTCTTAAAACTCATCAAGATGGGAGAAGATGGAATTCCTATGGGATCAACTATCAACCCCCGTCTACTCTAGTTAGGGCAAAAAGGGATCTTACCTCTATGTTTTTTCTTTCTTTTCACATGTACTCATGTTGAGTTGTATTTACCTGGGCAAACTTATTTTTTCAAGTGAAACAAATTGTGCACTTCCCTGTCCATTTAATTATAATACATCACATTGACTTGTGGAAAGGCATACATTCATTTAAGTGTATTTAAAAGATTGCTACTGACTCTCATCAAACCACAAAAAACAGACTTTTTATTAACTTCTGAGAGAGCCTGTAATTTCTGTATGAGCTTTTCACCATTTGGTTATTTCCTCCAAAAAGTGAAATGTAACAATTCCTGCCCAGGTATTCAGATAATCACAAAGGAAGTGGGATGGATGGAAAGTTGCACCTCAGACTTGGGTTCAAATTTGGGTGTATTGAAGTTAGCTCCTCCTGGCACTGCTGGTAAAAAGATTAAAGGTTGTATAACTCTAGGCATCAAATTAAAAAATGGGTAGAAGATTGAGAATCAACAGATACTAGACCAATAAGTAGCTACATTTGTCAAGATTCATATATGAGATGAAAAATATTCTGCCTAACAGCAGTGCTGCTATTCTTGGCATGAGAGTGTCACTATCTCCCTATGACCCTGCCTCAGGCAGAGGCAGAAAGATGCCTTATAAAAGGACAATGCATGAAAGCTGGAAGGGTTGAAAGGAATTAATTCTCAGAAATTAATTTCCATGACTTTTCCATGGCCTTGTAGATAGATACACACATGATATTTTTTCAAAGGAACTAACATTCTATCTCTACTATATATTAATACTGTAGGGA
>NW_006785255.1:1243707-1254817 GCF_000442215.2 Lipotes vexillifer
AGGGAAAAAAGGAATTCCATAAAATGAGTAAGTTTCCAAGGTGTGTTTTAAGACAATAACATTCAGATGAATCATGATTAATCTCTTTCAACTAATCCACGCCCTTTCTTTAAGTAAGAATTGCAACTAATTTGGTAAAGATTGGACTTTAGTGGTGTTTCAACCCATATTTCTAACTTAGAAGATGCCAAACAAGTTGGTTATAATCACAATAAATTGCAGTAGCATTTCATGCATAAGCGAAAATAATTCTCCATAGTGTCCAAGCTCAAATACCTACCTAATCTTTGTAACTATAGTTCTGAGTACAATTTTTTTTTTAATTTGCCCTTTATGATAAGATTGTTTTACCCTATTTTCACTGCAGAGTATGATTACTATATACAAAAACATTAAAGGCATAAAAACAGACTTTCACAACTTCAAATTTCTAGCCAATCCTTATTTTAAGGCAGCAATTCGCTGTGTATTCAATAATATGAAACATTAACTTGGCATTTCCTTGGAAGTATAAAAATTTAGAACTCACCTATAAACAGTTATTTATGGAAGGGAAGTGACATCTGAGATTCTTTTTCAGTGAGAGTTTTAGGAGGTCTCATATCTCTCCTGTTTCTTCTCTTTAACTCAATCTCACTTTCTATCAATGCTCTTTCCCACTTATTCTCAAATTTTTAGCTTACATTTTCTGTTTTCCCTTTACACCATATATTGGGGTTATGATGGTGCAAGTCAGGCCACAGGCTCATTGGGCCAACTGTATGTAAAAGCAGCACCCTGTTTGACCCGGGTCATGCTAGTACCCCAAGCCCTAGCACACTGCCTGGAGCATAAAAGAAATTCATCAAACACATATGAATAAATGAAGCCACCACTAAAACCAGAGAAAGAACTTAAACTATATTGGGGAATTTCTCAAAACCAGTCCCACGTCAAGAAATTTTGGGGGAGTAAGAAATTCTCATTGAACCCCAGAATAATATTTTGTTTCCAATGAAAATTTTAAAATAAAATTAAACTATGCTTCATGATACTTTACTGTGATTCACAGACAAATTTGAAGAGAAGACATGATGTCAAAGGATTGAGCAAGTAAAAAAATTGATGATCATGTTTAAGCTCTATGCTAGCTATATTGATGAGTATATTTTATTTCATAACATTACATAACAAAGGTACCCTTCACAAATGAATAGAAATAACTATTTTAGGCAGTCAAAGAAAATGTGTATTATTTCCTTTAGGCCACTCATAGGCCCTGAAAATTTTTCCAAAGAAAGAATTTTGACAGTCTATTGAGGTTAAACTCAGCAAGTATTATCTATATAGAATTTAAAATATTTCAGAAACTCCACCCACTCATTGTAAAACCTTCCTTTTACCCAGTTCCTAACATCTTCATTTCTATATTTTAACATTTTGTGGGCCACAGAGATAAGCTGGATAAATGTATCTAAAGAGATCTGCAGATATTTAAGTGTGATCTGCTCTTGAGGCTTTGTCTTCTCCTGTGGGATGCCCTAATGATGTTAATGTGGACCTCTTGCCTCAGGCATTTAGGAAAGAAAAAGCAAATTTACTGCAGTGGACACTCAAACTTACTAATTAAGGAAAACCATAAACAAATTTAAATTGAATTGCTAACAGAGTAGTATCTTATTTTATACATCTCAGCTAAAGAGTATATAAAGTGCTTTAGAATTTGCTAAGCAGTCACCATTACATTATGCATGTGAGTCACACAACAGGTGTTTTATGTAAAAAGGATAGAGCTCTCTTTTATGGATTGGTGAGTGATAGAATCAGGATTTGCACCTGGGTGTTCACGCAGCATACTTAGTGTTCTGAATGGAGTTAGAAAAAGTATCTGTTGAATGAAGAGTTTCACAAGTACAAGTTTTCTACCTTAATTCTAGGCCTTTCTTACATTTTCCTTTGGATAAGGATCTCTGCAAGCTAGTATGGCCTCCATTTGGGTTTAGCAGTTACAACTTCACCATGTTGCAATGCACCAACTGTCTTTGAGGATTGCCTCTCATAATAGATCCTTTCCCCACTCTTAGAGGAATAATTGGAAACTCTTTAATGTCCCTTAGGCATACTAAAGTTTGGATGTGAATGGAGAGTAGCCTATGCTTTCAGAGTTCAGGGATTAAACACAGAAAAACTGCTCTTCTTCAGTCTCCCTATTAATACTCAGCTCTAGCACCACTATTTATCTACATAGGGTTATCCATTATCCATATACCTGACTTATTCTGGTGTTTTTTTTTGTTTTTTTGTGGTACACGGGCCTCTCACTGTTGTGGCTTCTCCCATTCCGGAGCACAGGCTCTGGATGCGCAGGCTCAGCGGCCATGGCTCACGGGCCCAGCCGCTCTGTGGCATGTGGGATTTTCCCGGACCGGGGCATGAACCCGTGTCCCCTGCATTGGCAGGCGGACTCTCAACCACTGCGCCACCAGGGAAGCCCTTCTGATGTGTTTTAATAATAATAATAAGAGGAAAAATATATTAAGTGCCTGATATGCACCAGGCTTCTATACAATGGAATTTTACATACATTATCTCATTAATCCTTTGGAGTCAATGAGGTTAATATTTTAAAATCTTCATTTATTGATAAAGAACCTACATGTCAAATTAAGTCACTAACACAACTTACAGAGTTACTAAGTAGCACAGCTGGGATTTAAATTCAGCACTGCCTGACTGCAAAGTCTCTTTATTTTTCATTTTGCCTTTGCATTTGACCTGTCCTGAAGTTAATTTTATAATGATTCTATTGCTCCTGAACTCTCTCCATTTAGAGACCAGAAGTTGCTGCTGTCAATCATGCTTAGTTTAGAGTAAGTATGGCATACTTAGCTTTATTTTATAAGATGGCACTAAATAATGTTTAAGTAAATAAACTTTGAAAGACACATTGAAGCAGGATGAATTGGGGTCAGGGAAAAAATTTTAAATCATTGGGGTTTCACAGCCATTGTACAACAAAAAGGAGGAGAAAAATGCTGGAAAAAAATGTTATGATTAAATTTTTCTGGTTGCTGAACACTCCATTTCAAATATTTATACTGAAACATAAACAAAATGAGTAGCAATATTATCTGTATAGCAACCATGGTGAGTGGAAGATGGGCACTCTATTTTTCTGTAATTCTGAAGACACATATTCTGAACATGTGACAAACTGTGCAGTGCAAGTAACTGGTTGTCTGCAAGAAAAACCGCATCAATCAAAACAAGTTCCCAGAGCTCAAAGTGCTGGAGATATCACAATCATTAAACAGTAATGCAAATACAAAAGCAATGTCTCACCTCATTATTACTAAATATGTTGTTTATTCTTTCCCCAAGTAAAATGTTTAGAAACTTGCATAATAAAGGTCTCATTGACAGAGGTGTGGAATTATGAAACTGCTAAATCCAGCAAGAAGACAGAGTGATAAAATAGATTGGATTTTGCAATAACTGTGCTCAAAGCAAACTTGAGAGGCTGGATTCCACATTAGCACATTGTTTTGACATTCATGCACTCAGAAATTCTATTTCACTGTGATGGTGGATGTCACTTGTGTGAGAAGAGAGTATGTGGACTGAAGTCAAAAGCTATAGGCTACAGGCAGAAAAGGAAACTGGATTAATTCTTGAAGTGATACCTCATTTTCTAATAAGGTAATTTGCATGAAAAATAGCACACAAATTGTCTAGAGACATAATTAAAGCTGATAGTGAGGGGACCAAACTAAACTTGGGAATGTTTAGCTGTCTATAATAGTCTCTATACAAATGTATGGTAATGATAAAAGTCTGTCCTTTGAACTCTATTCCTCAAGCATACACCAGCATCTAGAAGGCAGTTTAATGTTTAGTGTGTGATTCTTGATATGTCAACGTGCTGAAGCTAGAATATTTATTCAGCATGAGTTTGCAAGTCCTCTGTGTCTTAACTTGGAATTGCCATGCTGCCCTTTCTTTCACAGAATTAGCTACTGTAGTTCATAATGCTGATCTCACCTTGGAGATGCCAGTTCAACCACTGGAATGTGGATAAGTAAAAGAGCATAAAAGACCACTAGGCTGTAAGCTGCTTAAGTACAGCAGCCTTGCCTGATTCTCTTTGTATTCCCTGACTTGGCAGGGGCACAGCACCCAGACAGTACTCTATAAATAAGTAACATATGTCTGAATGAAAACGGCATGTCTCCTGGTTTTTCTCCACCTCCTCTTACCTCTATAGTGAAAATATCAAGTTACTGATTGAGAATTAGATACATTATCTGAGAAGTTTGCTAGAAAGGACTGTGTAAAAACAAGATTGGGAAGATTCTGTTCTTCTCAGCCAGGTTCACCTGTGAGCCCTACCTTAGAGTCTTACATAATTCACACAGCTGTGCATATTACACTCAGGAAAAGAAGGAGAAGTAGCAGCATTACTAATGATCTATGTTTCAAAAGATAATTTTAAGTTACCACTATATTTTACTGATGGCTGCCCTTTTCACTCTACAGCTCTTTGTGGGAGTTCATAAGGGAATTGTTGAGGCAGACTATTTTTTATCTTTATGGACTACTGGGTCTTGAAATTTTTTCCAATGGAACATTCCCTTGGTCTGGATGATGAACTTCTAGTTCACAAGAATAACTACTCTTCTACTTATTTGAGTGGCTTTGATGTGTGATAGAGGTCAGTGATTCTTTGAATGTGCATAAGATCCCGAGGACACCCTGTTGTGTAAAAGGTTTCATAACTTCCACTGAGCCTCAGTTTCTGCATCTTTAAAATGGCAATCTTTATATTAGTCATCAGGTTGTTATAAGGATACAATGAACATCAAAATCCTTAGCATATTAACAGCTATTATAATTTAGTTCATTGTTATTACAACTTTCCCCTTAATACTTAAATTATTTGGTGTGCATATTTGAACACCCCATTTATTCACTTGTTTTCAATTTATAAGGTGGTTTAGCTGCCAAGGCTCTGAACATGTGTCCATAACAAATAACATCATTCTAAAAATAGAAAAATTCATATATTTTAATATGTTGGTATTCAATGTTTCTTGCCTTATGAAGCAAATATGTGTGTGTTTGTGTGTGCGGGTGGGTATGTGGGTGTGTATGTAGAGAGGGAGAAAAAGTGAGAGCTCTATAACCATCCAATATATATTTGACATGTTATTTGACATGTTACAAACATATTCCCTATTATTGACAGTGCTTCCATGCTTCCTTATCCTTTCCTAGCTAGTATGCATTTCTTCATATTTCTTCCTTCTCCTTTCCTAGCTAGTATGCATTTCTCATTCTGTACAAAGAAGAATAACCTTAGCAAATACTTTACCTTTCTGAGGCTCAGATAGTTTCACTATCTGAGAAGTGCAGAGAATGTATGAGGCAATGCCTTCTGGTTCTAGAAGAGATATATCCCATTTTCATAAGGTCAACAATGTTTAACTTACTGTTAATCATGCAGATATTTGAAAGATTCCTAATACTGATATTAAGTTAATTGCCTACCTCCAAGTGAATAGGAAAACATTTATTGACATAACAAGGAGAGAAGAATCCAGTAGAATGCCCTTTTTGAGAGAACACTTTTCCTCATAAAGAGGAACATGGAAATGCAGATACTCTTCTTCATTATCCAAAAATTTTCTATTTTAACTCAAAAATAAAATACAAGTATCTTTCACTATCTAAACTCTGAATTCTCACTATCCTAACTGAACGTTTGCCCTGAGTGATAACAATCATACTTGCATTAGCCTATCCCTGAAACAGACAGAGTTGTCAGCATGTGGTTTCAGTCCCCTGTGCCCATTGCCAGGCTTTTTTATTTGCTTATTAAAATGCATGACAGGGAATGTCCATATATCTGAAACTTCTTCAGTCTCTTCACATCTGAAGGGGCTTCTTCTATAATTTCAAGGATTTTTGACTTCCCAAAAGGTGTAGCTTGGTTGCCATATCACAATAGAAGAAATGTCTGTAAAAAAAAAAAACCTAGTATTTAAGAACATGGAGACTGGGTCAAGAGTTGCTGTTCCCCAAAATCTTAAAATTAAGATTTTCTTAATTTGATCATTCTCTGATATAAGTTTTATTTTTTAAAAATGCAATGGGCAAGAACACAGGTAAACACACTCACTTTAAAAACTCAAATAACTCTCAACACTCAGCATTGAAGATAATCTGATTACAAGGATGAACTGTCTAAAGAAATCATGTGTTTGTCAGAAATGATGATCAGTCAGGAAAGTACAGATGAAGGAAGGTCACCAAAGCAAATGTTGGCAAAACTCATCTAAGCACTCTCTAGAGAAAAGTAGAAAAATAAATTAATGTTTAGACTTTATGTACTACAGTTCTATGAGAAGTACCCCCTAATATTATGCAATAGTATGAATTATGAGGTAAGAAAATATTATCTTAATTTGTTTACCTTCTTTACCCAAACAACCTTAACTAGAAGCTATCTTCTCTAACTTCCATTCAGCTAGAAACATCCACTACCTCAGAAGAATTATGGCAGTGAGAATGCAAAGAGAATGTTTTCAGGCAGTACTCAACTTTATATTCCACAATACATTTTTTTAACATCTTTATTGGAGTATAATTCCTTTACAATGGTGTGTTAGTTTCTGCTTTATAACAAAGTGAATCAGCTATACATATACATATATCCCCATATCTCCTCCCTCTTGCCTCTCCCTCCCACCCTCCTTATCCCACCCCTCTAGGTGGTCACAAAGCACTGAGCTGATCTCCCTGTGCTACGTGGCTGCTTCCCACTAGTTATCTATTTTATATTTGGTAGTATATATAAGTCCGTGCCACTCTTTCACTTTATCCCAGCTTACCCTTTGCCCTCCCCACATCTGCATCTTTATTCCTGTACTGCCCCTAGGTTCTTCAGAACAAATTTTTTTTTTTTTAAGATTTCTTGTAAAAAGTCATGTACCACAATGTTCATTGCAGCTCTATTTACAATAACCAGCACATGGAAGCAACCTAAGTGTCCATCTACAGATGAATGGATAAAGAAGATGTGGCACATATATACAATGGAATATTACTCAGCCATAAAAAGAAACGAAATTGAGTTATTTCTAGTGAGGTGGATGGACCTAGAGTCTGTCATACAAAGTGAAGTAAGTCCACAAGTACTTTTGAAATTCAAGGAAAAGACTTTGACTTCTTCATAGAACAAGGCTGGCCTTACACTAAATAATATTCATGAAAGAATACATATCACTCAGGAAAGATTTTTCTTGTGAATTCACACTAGATGAAGATTTCATGGACTAGGAATAGAGTTTATGAGAAAGGAAGCAAATTAGATGTCACTGAGTGTACTATGAAATGGTCTACCCTCCACTCCCAGACCTAGGTCTGGAGGACCACGGAATTTAGTATTTGCTAAAGTAATACTTGCTGCTATAACCAAATTTTGGAGGCTTAATGCAATAGTATTTTATTTCTTATGCAATAGTCTAAGGAGGTTGGTCTGAATGATGGGCAACTTTTCTCCATGTGGAGACTCAAGTACCCAAGCTCCTTCCATTTTATGGTTCCTCAGTTCCATAGAACCTTGGCATCCAGTAGGGAAAAGGGAAAATAGAAAGTGAAAAAGTCACACGTATTTCTTATAAACCCTCAGATAGAAATGACATACATCGTTTCTACTCTCATTCAATTGGCAAAACTAGTTACATAATCACAACCAGATTTCACAAAGGGAAATTGGAAATACAGCCCCTGGATATACAGCCTCCTTCCAGCAATAATTCTGTACAATGGAAGGAGAAGCATGATATTTTTGTGGACAGATGGCCATCTCTGCCACTAATTACCATGCAGGTTTGAGCCTTAAGGCAAAGTCAACATGTGTCCCATTTACTATTTGTGGTTCTGGAAATTGGCAAGGTTTGAGGAGATTCCCGGTACTGGAATGTTGATGTAGCAGTCAAGGAGAAATGTAGCTTGTATAGTCAGAGAAGTTCAAAGACATCCCCTACCTACCATCACCCTCATCAGCCCTCTCCTCCAAGTTTCCTATGCCTCCAGAGTGACATTGAAGAGCATGGGACATCTTCATGTGTACCTTTCAACCTTTTCCCAGAGGAACACAAAGGTAAAGGACAGAAAGATGACAGATGTGAAGAAGCCCTTTTGGTAGGTTGAAGGGAAGAGAGGGAATGATACCATAAGCCATACAAGGTGGCAAGTGGGAATGTGGCACTCTCATCAGAGGCCAGCAATGTAGAAAATGATGACAAAGGACAGGGTAGGACATGCCTTCAGTGCAGTGACACTAAATAAACTTCCCAAGACTTAGAAATAATCAAAGGGAGAAAAAGAAGGAGAGCAATTCTGAATTGACTGAATCTACACTGAACTGAGTATGTTTACTCTGAATTGTCAGAAGAAACTAATGATTCTGCTACCAGACAGAATGGGACTCAAACTGGAAATTAAGGGCAATTAATTTTTTGAGGAGCATACAAAAAATTATAGTTTAAGATTTAGTCACTACTATAGGTATTTGGTTGGCCAAAAAGTTTGTTCGGAATGGAAAAACCCGAAAGAAATTTTGGCTAACCCGATATAATCAATTCTCTTAGTCTGGTTGTGTACTCTCCAAGGAATTTAAAATTTTTAATTTTCTTACCAAGCTCCACTGTCTACTGTGAATACAGTAGTCATGCTGTACATAATATTACAATTGTATTTTGCATGTAACAAAGTATGTTTATCATGTAAAGTATCATGTAACATAAGTTATCACATTTATACTTTTACATAGTGTGATGGTTAATTTTATGTGTCCACTTGACTGATAAAATTATCATTGTAATTTTAAGGGTTAGTAACTAAGGGATGCACAAGATAACTGATAAAACATTATTCCTGAGTGTGTCTGTGAGGGTGTCTCTGGAAGAGATTAACATTTGAATCAGTAGACTAAGGAAGAGGCCCTTACCATTGCAGGTGGGCATCATCTAATCCTCTGAGGGCTTGAATAGAACAAAAAGGTGGGGGAAGGGCAAATTCACTCTTTGCTTGAGCGGGGATATCCATCCAACTTCTCCTGCCCTTGGACATCTGCTCTTCTGGTTCGCAGACTTTGAACTCAGACCTGGGCTTACACCATCACCCTCCCCCAATTCTTAGGGCTTTGAACTCAGACTGAGTAATACCACCAGCTTTTCTTGTTCTCCAGATTTCAGGTGACAGATCATGGGACTGCTCGACTTCCATAAGTGTGTGAGCCAATTCTTATAATAAACCTACTTGCCCCCTCTCTCTCCCTCTCTCTCTTTTTCTGCATAGAGATAGATAGATAGATACACACAGACACATATACATGAAATTATATGGTTGATCATTGAAGAACATGGGTTTGAACTGTGTGGGTCTACTGATATGCAGATTATTTTTCAATAAATACATACTATATAGTACTACATTATCTGTGGTTGTTTTAATCTGGGGATGCAGGACTGCAGATAGAGAGGACTGAGTATAAAGTTATATGCAAATTTTCAACTGCTTGGGGTTGAAGCCTCAGCCTTGTTCAAGAGTATCTATCATCTATCTATCTATCTATCTAGCTAGCTAGCTAGCTAGCTAGATATGTCCTGTTCTGTTTCTCTGGAGAACACTGACTAATAGACATAGCTGTAGTTATATTTTTCTGTGTAAGTTAGTTAATTAACTGAATAAACACATTTTTCTCTATTTTGTTTTTATTCACACACAAAATTTTCCATACCAGGCTGTTAGTTCTAAAACAGAAGGCTCTAAACCTTGTCCCCATCCACAAGAGTTCTTCTAAGATCATCAATACTTCCCTCTTCCCATCCTTACTGATAGGAACAAGGAGGGGACCTGTTTTGCGTGTGTATTTGTTGAGGGAGGGTCCCCATTTCAGACTTTATTAAACATATTTTTAATTGAGTACCTACTATGTTCCAAGCAGTGTCCTAGATTCTGAGGATACAGCAGTAAATAAAACAGACAAAAGTCCCTGATATCATAGAATTGTCCTTCTAGTAAGTAAGCAGAATTTACATTCTAGTAAATAAAAAAAATAAACAAAATAAATAAGTAAAATATAAAATGCATCAGATGGTGATAAGGACTATGGGGGAAAAAGGAGAAGGGAAAGCAGCAAGAAGTGGCTGAGGGTGGGCAGATGTTGAATTTTAAACAGGGACATGAGTGAAAGCCTCACTGGGGTCATTTGCAAAATGACTGAAAGAGCTGGAGAAAAACAAGACAAAAAGCAAGATAAGCTGACCAAAAGCAAGCTGGGAAGAAAAGTGAGGAAGAGGGCCCTGGGAGAAGGAGGCATGTCAGGTGTGTCTGACAAAGCTCACATGGTTTAGGGTGGCCCAAGCACAGCAAAGGGTAGGGTAGTAGGAGATTCACTCTGAAAAGTAATGTAGAGGAATGCAGATAGACAGAAACTTGCTGGCCATTGAAGAGAATAAAATGGCCTCCATATTGCCTTCATCAGGCTCATGAATTTAATTAATGTGAATCTGCCTCAAAAGACAATCCTTTCTTTTTTATAGCCGAGTAGTATTCCCTTGTATATATGTACCACATCTTCTTTATCCATTCATCCACCCATGGACATTTAGGTTGTTTCCATGTCTTGGCTGTTGTAAATAGTGCTGCAATGAACTCTGGGGTGCATGTATCTTTTCGAATTATGGTTTTCTGGTAAATTGGGAGATTAGGATTAATATATACCCATTACTATATATAAAAGAACCTACTATAGAGCACAGGGAACTCTACTCAATACTCTGTAATGACCTATATGAGAAAACAATCTAAAAAAGAGTAGGTATATGTATATGTATAACTAATTCACTGTGCTGTACTGTAGAAACTAATACAACATTGTAAATCAACTATACTCCAATAAAAATTAATTTAAAAAAGACAATTCTTGTCTAGATGAGGCCCAAGTCGGGTTTCTGAGTCTGCATACCTGTCAAAAGCTTTTGATTATGGTAATTTTCGCTCAGTTCTGGTAGCCAGTGAGGTACCCAGGAGCCCTTGGGCTGCATTCATCACTGGCTAAACC
>NW_006785255.1:1255342-1260187 GCF_000442215.2 Lipotes vexillifer
TTCCTGCTTACTCTGCTACTATTTATTTCTTACAAAGCAACCAGAATTGATACCTTTTACAACAAGCTCAGATTGTGAGCTTGTTTATTTTTGTTTTTATTTCCACTTCTCTAGGAGGTGGGTCAAAAGAGATCTTCCTGTGATTTATGTCATAGAGTGTTCTGCCTATGTTTTCCTCTAAGACTTTTATAATGTCTGACCTTACATATAAGTCTTTAATCCATTTTGAGTTTATTTTTGTATATGGTGTTAGGGAGTGTTCTAATTTCATTCTTTTACATGTAGCTGTCCAGTTTTCCCAGCACCACTTATTGAAGAGGCTTTCATTTCTCCATTGTATATCCTTGCCTCCTTTATAAAATATAAGGTGACCATATGTGTGTGGGTTTATCTCTGGGCTTTCTATCCTGTTCCATTGATCTCTATTTCTGTTTTTGTGCCAGTACCATACTGTCTTGATTACTGTAGCTTTGTAGTATAGTCTGAAGTCTGGGAGCCTGATTCCTCCAGCTCCATTTTTCTTTCTCAACATTTCTTTGTTTATTCAGGGTCTTTTGTGTTTCCATACAAATTGTGAAACATTTTGTTCTAGTTCTGTGAAAAATGCCAGTGGTAGTTTGATAGGGATGGAATTGAATCTGTAGATTGCTTTGGGTAGTATAGTCATTTTCACAATGTTGATTCTTCCAATCCAAGAACATGGTATATCTGTCCATCTGTTTGTATCATCTTTAATTTATTTCATCAGTGTCTTATAATTTTCTACATACAGGTCTTTTGTGTCCTTAAGTAGGTTTATTCCTGGGTATTTTATTATTTTTGTTGCAATGGTAAATCAGAGTATTTCCTTAATTTCCCTTTCAGATTCTTCATCATTATGGTATAGGAAGGCAAGAGATTTCTATGCATTAATTTATTACCCTGTACTTTACCAAATTCATTGATTAGCTCTAGTAGTTTTCTGGTAGCTCTTCAGCTTTCTCTATGTATAGTATCATGTCATCTGCAAACAGTGACAGCTTTACTTCTTCTTTTCCAATTTGTATTCCTTTTATTTCTTTTTCTTCTCTGATCGCTGTGGTTAAAACTTACAAAGCTATGTTGAATAATAGTGGTGAGAGTGGACAACCTTGTCTTGTTCCTGATCTTAGAGGAAATGGTTTCAGTTTTTCACCACTGAGAATGATGTTGACTGTTGGTTTGTAATATGTGACTTTTATTATGTTGAGGTAAGTTCCCTCTATGCCTACTATCTGCAGGGTTTTTATCATAAATTTGTGTTGAATTTTGTTGAAAGCTTTTTCTGCATCTATTGAGATGATCATATGTTTTTTCTACTTCAATTTGTTAATATGGTTTATCACATTGAATGATTTGTGTATATTGAATAATCCTTGCATTCCTGGGATAAGCACCACTTGATCATGGTGTATGATCCCCTTAATGTGATTGTGGATTCTGTTTGCTCGTATTTTGTTAACTATTTTTGCATCTGTGTTCATCAACAATATTGGCCTGTAGTTTACATTCTTTGTGGCATCTGTCTGGTTTTAGTATCAGGGTAATCATGGCCTCGTAGAATGAGTTTGGGAGTGTTCCTTCCTCTGCTATATTTTGGAAGAGTTTGAGAAGGATAGGTGTTAGCTCTTTAGATGCTTGATAGAATTCACCTGTGAAGCCATCGCATACTGGGCTTTGGCTTGTTGGAAGATTTTTAATCACAGCTTCAATTTCTGTGCTTTTGATTGGTCTGTTCATATTTTCTATTTCTTCCTGGTTCAGTCTCAGAAGGTTCTGCATTTCTAAGAATATGTCCATTTCTTCCAGGTTGTCCATTTTATTGGCATATAGTCGCTTGTAGTAATCTCTCATGATCATTTGTATTTCTGTAGTGTCAGTTGATACTTTTCCTTTTTCTTTTCTAATTCTATTGAATTGAGTCTTCTCCCTTTTTTTCTGTATGAGTCTGGCTAATTGTTTACCAATTTTGGTTCTTATCAAAGAACCAGCTTTTAGTTTTACTGATCTTTGCTATTGTTTGCTTCATTTATTTTTAATTTATTTCTGATATGATCTTTATGATTTCTTTCCTTCTGCTAACTTTGAGGGATTTTGTTCTTCTTTCTCTAATTGCTTTAGGTGTAAACGTTGGATTGTTTATTTGAGATGTTTCTTGTTTCTTGAGGCAAGATTCCTTCTTTGAATGGCTTTTGTTACATCCCATAGGTCTTGGGTTGTCATGTTTCATTGTAATTTGTTTCTAGGTATTTTTTGATTTCCTCTTTGTTTTCTTCAGTGATCTCTTGGTTATTTAGTAGTGTATTGTTTAGCCTCCATGCGTTTGTATTTTTTACAAATGTTTTCCTGTAATTGATATCTAGTCTCATAGTGTTGTGGTCAGAAAAGATACTTGATATGATTTCAATATTCTTAAATTTATCAAGGGTTGACTTGTGATCCAAGATATGATCTATCCTGGTGAATGTTCCGTGAGCACTTGAGAAGAAAGTGTGTTTTGGATGGAATGTCTTATAAATATCAATTAAGTCCATCTTCTTTAATGTATCATTTAAAGCTTGTGTTTCCTTATTTATTGTCATTTTGGATGATCTGTACATTGCTGAAAGTGGGATTTAAAGTCCCCTACTATGATTGTGTTACTGTCAATTTCTCCTTTTATGGGTGTTAGCATTTGCCTTATGTATTGAGGTGCTCCTATGTGGCATGCATATATATTTACAATTGCTATATTTTCTTCTTGGATTGATTCCTTGATCATTATGCAGTGTCCATCCTTGTCTCTTATAATAGTCTTTATTTTAAAGTTTATTTTGTTTGATATGAGAATTGTTACTCCAGCCTTCTTTAGAGTTCCATTAGCATGGATTATCTTTTTGCATCCCCTCACTTTCAGTCTGTGTGTGTCTCTAGGTCTGAAGTGTGTCTTTGTACACAGCATATATATAGGTCTTCTTTTTGTATCCATTCAACCAGTCTATGTCTTTTGGTTGGAGCATTTAATCCATTTACATTTAAGGTAGTTATTGATATGTATGTTCCAAATACAATTTTCTTAATTGTTTTGGTTTTGTTATGGTAGGTCTTTTCTTTCTCCTTTGTTTCCTGCCTAGAGAAGTTCCTTTAGCATTTGTTGTAAAGCTGGTTTGGTGGTGCTGAATTCTCTTATCTTTTGCTTGTCTGTAAACATTTTAATTTCTCTGTCGAATCTGAATGAGATCTTTGCTGGGTAGAGTAATATTGGTTGTTGATTTTTCTCTTTCATCATTTTAATTATGTCCTGCCCTCCCTTCTGGCTTTCAGAGCTTCTGCTGAAAGATCAGCTGTTAACCTTATGGGTATTCCCTTGTATATTATTTGTTGTTTTTCCTTTGCTGCTTTTAATATTTTTTCTTTGTATTTAATTTTTGATAGTTTGATTGATGTGTGTCTTGGCATGTTTTTCCTTGGATTTACCTTGTGTAGGACTCTCTGCACTTCTTGGACTTGATTGACTATTTCCTTTCCCATGTTAGGGAAGTTTTCAACTATAATCTCTTCAAATATTGTCTCTGTCTTCTTTCCTTTTCTGTTCTTCTTCTGGGACCCCTATAATTCGAATGTTGGTGCATGTAATGTTGTTCCAGAGGTCTCTGAGGCCATCCTCAATTCTTTTCATTCTTTTTTCTTTATTCTGCTCTGTGGTAGTTATTTCCACTCTTTTATCTTCCAGGTCACTTATCCTTTCTTCTGCCTCAGTTATTCTGCTATTGATTCCTTCTAGAGAATTTTAAATTTAATTTATATTTTTGTTCATCATTGTTTGTTTGCTCTTTAGTTCTTCTATGTCCTCATTAAACGTTTCTTTTATTTTCTCCACTTTATTTCCAAGATTTTGGATCATCTCTACTATCATTACTCTGAATTCTTTTCCAGGTAGACTGCTTATTTCCTCTTCATTTGTTTGGTCTGTTGGGTTTTTACCTTGCTCCTTCATCTGTTGTGTGTTTCTCTGTCTTCTCATTTTGCTTAACTTACTGTGTTTGTGGTCCCCTTTTTGTAGGCTACAGGTTCATAGTTCCCATTGATTTTTGTGTCTGCTCCCAGTGGCTGAGGTTTGCTCCCAGTGGCTAAGGTTGTGTAGGCTTCCTGGTGGAGGGGACTGGTGCTTATTTTCTGGTGGATGAGTCTGCTGCATTTTTTTCTTTCTGTTGAGCCGGACCATGTCCGGTGGTTTGTTTTAGGGTGTCTGTGACTTTATTATGATTTTAGGCAGCCTTTCTGTCAATGGGTGGGATTGTGTTCCTGTTTTGCTAGTTGTTTGGCATAGGGTGTCCAATATTGTAGCTTGGTGGTTGTTGAGTGGAGCTGGGTCTTAACATTGAGATGGAGACCTCTGGGAGAGGTTTTGCCATTTGATATTAAGTGGAGCCAGAAGGTCTCTGGTGGACCAATGTCCTGAACTCAACTCTCCCACCTCAGAGGCACAGGCCTGACACCTGGCTTGAGCATCAAGACCCTGTCAGCTACACAGCTCAAAAAAAAAGAGAAAAAAAGGAAATAAGAACAAAAAAAGTAAAATAAAATAAATTTATTAATAAATAAAAAATTAAAATATTATTAAAAATTTTTTTAATTAAAAGTAATTGGGCTTCCCTGGTGGGGCAGTGGTTGAGAGTCCGCCTGCCAATGCAGGGGACACAGATTCATGTCCTGGTCCGGGAAGATCCCACATGCCACGGAGCGGCTGGGCCCATGAGCCATGGCTGCTGAGCTTGCGTGTCCGGAGCCTGTGCTCTGCAATGGGAGAGGCCTCAACAGTGAGAGGCCCGTGTACCGCAAAAAAAA
>NW_006785255.1:1260268-1319823 GCF_000442215.2 Lipotes vexillifer
CAAAAAAAAAAAAAAAAAAAAAAAAAATTAAAAGTAATTAAAAAAAAAAGATGATAGCAACCAAACCAAAAGTCAAATACACCAATGATAGAAAGCACTAAAATCTATACTAAAAAAAACCAAAAAAACAAAAAAATACAGACAGAGAGAACCCTAGGCAAATGGTAAAAGCAAATCTATACAGACAAAATCACACAAAGTCCATCACCTCAATTTTGGGATGATTCATTGTCTATTCACGTATTCCAGAGATGCAGGTAGATCAAGTTGATTGTGGAGATTTATTCCACTTCTCCTGAGGCTGCTGGGAGAGATTTCCCTTTCACTTCTTTGTTCACAGAGTTCCTGGTGTTCAGCTTTGGATTTCACCTCGCCTCTGTGTGTAGGTCACCTAAGGGTATCTTTTGGGAACTCTGAGGTCTTCTGCAAGCATTCAGAGGTGTTCTTTAAGAGTTGTTCTACATGTAGATATATTTCTGATGTATCTCTGGGGAGCAAGATGATCTCCACATCTTACTCTTCCACCATCTTGAAGGTCTATGCTCTTCCAATCTTAATCTGCTGAATGAGGAGGGTGAGCTTTTTTGAGAAAGTTCACCTGAGAGGTGCAAATGGTGGTCTGTGAATGTTTCCTCCAGGAGGTGATGGAGGGAGGCCTGGCTGGAGCACCGAGAATGCCTCCAGTGGGATTGCAGGAACCAGGGCTGCAGCATCAAGACCTGATGCTATACTTCTTAAGGCTACTTTATTTTATGTCATTTTCTCTCCATATACAGGGTATTTTAATTTAAGGGGCATTCTCAATCGACTGATTTAAGATATTTATAAGGATTAATTTACTAAGTACCTGTTATCACTGGTGAAACAGTGGTTATATTTACACTGGAAAAATGTGTCCTGCTATTTAAACTGGACAACATACTCATAGGATATAACTGGCTTTTTTTTCCTTTACATTGTCTAAAATGCATTTTGTCAAAGCCAACTTTGATTTCTAACATCCAACATAAACCTCTAGGGCTATTCCTGTTGACAACAACAGAAAATCCAGCACTGATTTTACCACTGCAAAGATGGCTACTTGCAATCACAGTAACCAAATATAAGAGAGCAGGAAACACCTGGGGTGAAATATTGGCTGATAATGTGGATCCTCAGTGTCTACCCATCCTTAAATGCACTACATCCAGATAGTATGATTTGGCAACAATGAAAGCAACAGTTTAGTGGAAGTAATGAAAACTCTGTCAACTACATTATTTTTTTTCCCCCACAATGTAGAAAATATGCCTGGCAGTTTTGCTGACAGTTCAATAATGCACTTCATTTTGCTACTATTCTCAATGACTTTCTCAGTTTCTTGTTTAATAAATTAATGCCAAAGTAAAACTTGGAGGTAAACAGATTTAAACTGAGTCTTTGTGATGTTAAATATCTGGGAATTTGGAAAATGTAGAATTATAAGTAATTTGGTGGTCTTATTTTGTTTGACTACTTGGCACTGAATATTATAACAGCTTTCTGATGGGAAGAGAAACATTAAAGAATTCTCTTTGTGCATTCTCTACCATATTTGGGGAACATCTGAGGACATTTGGGGAAAGTGTCTGTCAAAGTTTTTTTTATTTCTCCCAACTGGTCTTATATGTAATTCTCTAGATAAGAATTGAGGAATTTGGGACTCAAAATTAATAATGTATCACTAATTTGCCAATCAGCAAACTTGGTTCTTTTGATTGTTGTGTGAGATTTAGTTTTTACTTGTTGAAAGACTTGCTCATTCAACCAGTGAGTAGAGGCTCTCATATACAACTGTCACATGTAATACCCACAGGCTTACTCAAGAGAGTAGGTACCCTAGAGCATTGATTAATGCTCTTCATGAAAAACAAAAAGGCGCAAGAAAAAGAGATGTTTAGCACATGGATATTAAATGTACAGGATATTCATAAACATAGCCTTGATGAAAGTGCCACACTCTTTGTCCCACTAGTAAAGATTACTCATATTTTATTCTCACAATTCAAGGCAATGACAACAAAAGTCAGCTGCTTTACCTGTCATTCTCTTCTTGTATTACAATGCACTGAAGCTACCATGTGTACAAACCCAAGAAGTCATTATCTCAGAGACAAAGATGTGATACTAGGAATTAAATTCAATGTTAATTTCCTTGTTATTTTGTGAAGTTGATAAAAAATCTGTGAAAATATGTGGAAACACTTGCAAGGAGTTTTTTGAAATAAAAAGTGTAATAACAATGTATGTTAAATGGTAGATTTTATTATTGTTGTAGGTCATATATTCCAAAAATGGTCACAACAATATCTCCCCTGTGCTCTTCTTACCTGGTAACTGTGCCATTCCTCCCAATGAGAGTTAGGTCTGAGTTGCCTTCTTTTATATCTGAGCAGGCTCCTGATTGTGGCAGAAGTTACAATATATCACTTTCAAGGCTGGTCATAAAAGATTATACAGTTTCCAGCTTCAACACTGTTTATGGGGGTCTTGGAACATAGGTTTTATGCCATGAGGAACTCAGGCACCACAGAAGTGGCCCTTGTGGAGAACCAAAGATCACACTTGGCATTCCTAGCAGAGGTTCCAGCCATCAACCAGCAATCACCAGATTGGTGGTGAGCCTCTAGACAATTCCAGCCCTCAGATGACAAATTACCTCCAGCCTTTCTTTCACCCAAGCTGATGTTGCATGGAGTGGATGGGTCTTAGTGGGTCCTGTCTAAATTACTAACTTCTGATTGGGGTGATTTGTTTCACAGTAATAGGTAACTGGCACAAGTATCTTCATTTTTCAGATGACACAATGGAAATTCATAATGGATAGGGGATTTTCACTCATGACACAGAGCTAGACCCCAAATTCTGTCCACTCTCTATAGTATTAAAAACAAATTGTTCTTAAATAACTATTTGATGGAATTGAATGTTGGTCTTTAAGGGTAATTGTTTACTCTCAGATTCACCTACAGATCTTTAACACTTATATCTCTATTGGGAAATTACAAGTTCATGGGTAAGACATTTCTGTGGCTTTTAGAATAATCAAAAAATGTTTTCAGACCACCATTTTAATGAACCAATATCTTCTCAAGTTTCAAGTCATTCACACATTCATCTGGTCTAGATCTTCTTTTGCCCTCATTTCCTAGGATATCTGCTTGAATTATGGCATCATTGAGTTGAAAAAATAAATGCTGAAGACCTGATTAACTATACTGGTATTAGAAAGAAACAGTAGACATACAAATAGAAAAGGAACTACTTAGCATCTCATTTGCACTTTCCTCATGCACTTTGATTCCACTTATACTTGATTTCCTTTCTAATACTGTTCAAATTGTAAAATGTAACCTTGCAGAACATTTACTGCTCTGCTTTGTTCTTTGTCTAATCATTCCAGATATTATTACAGGAGAACAGGGAGTGCTACCGAAGTGTTTCCCACAGGTCTTAAAGACTAAAGGTTAAATGTCATCCTAGAACTTACAAAGGCAAGAATTCCACTCTGTGTACCTCTCCTCACCCCATTGTCAGACTGTTCATAGGCATTACACTCAGAAAGTAATTTCTTAAAAAGTCATTTATTGCAGATCGTCTTCATTTTGTTCTTGTGTGTCAGCTAATAATTAGCACTAATTTGATGTATGCAAATGTAGTGAGTAAATCAAAGGCTCTTGTAACACTACAAGTAAGATAGAGGTGAAAGCATGTGATGAAGACTTTTCAATTACCAAATTAAGGTATAAATACTAGATGAATTCCCTTACAATTGCTACTTGTTTCTCTTCTGAGATATTGAGAAGCCCTCTTTGCAGTGCTCTAGAACTTTGCTTAAAGGCACTTGTTCAGAAAGATGATTTGAATAGCAAAGATCAATTAAAAAAAGATGGTTCTTTGAGAAGATAAACAAAATTTATAAACCATTAGCCAGACTCATCAAGAAAAAAATGGAGAAGACTCAAATTAATAGAATTAGAAGTGAAAAAGGAGAAGTAACAACTGAAACTGCAGAAATACAAAGGATCATGAAAGATTACTACAAACAACTATATACCAATAAAATGGACAACCTGGAAGAAGTGGACAAATTCTTAGAAAAGCACAACCTTCTGAGACTGAACCAGGAAAACATACAAAATATAAACAGACCAATCACAAGCACTGAAATTGAGACTGTGATTAAAAATCTTGCAACAAACAAATGCCCAGGACCAGATGGATTCACAGGTGAATTCCATCAAACATTTAGAGAAGAGCTAACACTTATCCCCCTCAAATTCTTCCAAAATATAGCAGAGGAACACTCCCAAACTCACTCTATGAGGCCATCATCACCCTGATACCAAAACCAGACAAAGATGTCAGAAAGACAGAAAACTACAGGCCAATATCACTGATGAACATAGATGCAAAAATCCTCAACAAAATACTAGCAAACAGAATCCAACAGCACATTAAAAGGATCAAGTGGGTTATATCCCAGGAATGCAAAGATTCTTCAATACATGCAAAGTATGATACACCATATTAACAAATTGAAAGATGAAAACCATATGATCATCTCAGTAGATGCAGAAAAAGCTTTCAATAACATTCAACACCCATAGGATAAAAACCCACCACAAAGTAGGCATAGGCGGAACTTACTTCAACATAATAAAGGCTGTATATGACAAACCCACAGTCAACATCATTCTCAATGGTGAAAAACTGAAACCATTTCCTCTAAGATCAGGAACAAGACAAGGTTGTCCACTCTCACCACTATTATTCAACATAGTTTTGGAAGTTTTAGCCCCAGCAATTAGAGAAGAAAAAGAAATAAAATAATACAAATTGGAAAAGAAGAAGTAAAGTTGTCACTGTTTGCAGATGACATGATACTATACATAGAGAAAGCTTAAGATGCTACCAGAAAACTACTAGAGCTAATCAACGAATTTGGTAAAGTACAGGGTACTAAATTAATGCATAGAAATCTCTTGCCTTCCTATGCCCTAATGATGAAGAATCTGAAAGGGAAATTAAGGAAACACTCTGATTTACCATTGCAACAAAAAGAATTTTAACTTAGGAATAAACCTACCTAAGGAGACAAAAGACCTGTATGCAGAAAATTATAAGACACTGATGAAAGAAATTAAATATACTACAAACAGATGGAGAGATATACCATGTTCTTGGATTGGAAGAATCAACATTGTGAAAATGACTATACTACCCAAAGCAATCTACAGATTCAATTTCATCCCTATCAAACTACCACTGGCATTTTTCACAGAAGTAGAACAAAAAATTTCACAAATTTTATGGAAACACAAAAGACCCCAAATAACCAAAACAATATTGAGAAAGAAAAGAAAAATGGAGCTGGAGGAATCAAGCTCCCAGATTTCAGACTATACTACAAAGCTACAGTAATCAAGACAGTATGATACTGGCACAAAAACAGAAATAGAGATCAATGGAACAGGATAGAAGGCTCAGAGATAAACCCACACACATATGGTCACCTTATTTTTGATAAAGGAGGAAAGGATATACAATAGAGAAGACAGCCTCTTCAATAAGTGGTGCTGGGAAAACTGGACTGCTACAGGTAAAAGAATGAAATTAGAACACTCCCTAACATCATACACAAAAATAAACTCAAAATGGTTTAAAGACCCAAATATAAGTCCAGACACTATAAAAGTCTTAGAGGAAAACATAGGCAGAACACTCTATGATATAAATCACAGCAAGATCCTTTTTGACCCACCTCCTAGAGAAATGGAAATAAAAACAAAAATAAACAAATGGGACCTAATGAAACTTAAAAGCTTTTGCACAGCAAAGGAAAACATGAACAAGATGAAAAGACAACCCTCAGAATGGGAGATAATATTTACAAATGAAGCAACTGACCAAGGAATAATCTCTAAAATTTATAAGCAGCTCATGCAGCTCAGTATCAAATAAACAAACAACCCAATCCAAAAGTGGGAAGAAGATCTAAATAGACATTTCTCCAAAGTAGATATACAGATTTCCAACGAACACATGAGAAGATGCTCAACATTGCTAATCATTAGAGAAATGCAAATCAAAACTACAATGAGGTATCACCTCACACCAGTCAGAATGGCCATCATCAAAAAATCTACAAACAGTAAATGCTGGAGAGCATGTGGAGAAAAGGGAACCCTCTTGCACTGTTGGTGGGAATGTAAATTGATGCAGCCACTATGGAGAACAGTATGGAGATTCCTTAAAAAACTGAAAATAGAACTACCATATGACCCAGCTATCTCACTACTGGGCATATACCCTGAGAAAACCATGATTCAAAAAGAGTCATGTACCACAATGTTCATTGCAGCTCTATTTACAATAGCCAGGAGATGGAAACAACCTAAGTGTCCATCATTGGATGAATGGATAAAGAAGATTTGGCACATATATACAATGGAATATTACTCAGCCATAAAAAGAAACAAAATTGATTTGTTTGTAGTGAGGTGGATAGACGTAGTGTCTGTCATGCAGAGTGAAGTAAATCAGAAAGAGAAAAACATATACCATATGCTAACACATATATATGGAATGTAAAAAAAGAAAAAAGTTTCTGAAAAACGTAGGGGCAGGACAGGAATAAAGATGCACACGTGGAGAATGGACTTGAGGACATGGGGAGGGGGAAGGGTAAGCTGGGATGAAGTGAGAGAGTGGCATGGACATATATTCACTACCAAATGTAAAATAGATAGCTAGTGGGAAACAGCCATATAGCACAAGGAGGTCAGCTCGGTGCTTTGTGACCACCTAGAGGGGTTGGATAGGGAGGGTGGGAGGGAGGGAGATGCAAGAAGGAAGAGATATGGGAACATATGTATATGTATAACTGATTCACTTTGTTATAAAGCAGAAACTAACACACAATTGTAAAGCAATTATACTCCAATAAAGATGTTAAAAAAAAGAAAAAGTCCTCACAAGTGATTTTTATTCTAATTCCCTTATGCCACCCCTTTGAGGACCGTTCACTCAAATGCTGCCTTCAACCCCAGTATTCTAGTCTCTCTTTCCTTCCATGTATCAGATACTACCTGGATGATTCCAACAGTTTCTGCAGCTAGACATTTTAGTGATGCTCTTATGAGCATCTCTGACTGAGATGTGAATATGTAACTTCAAATTAGACATTACCTCTTTGAGAGACACACAGGTCCATCAAACCCAGCATGTTTAAAAGTGAAATTAAGACCCTTTGCTGGAAGGGGTCTAACCCTATGCATATTCAAGTAGAAAGGAATTTACAAAAAGGATACAACAAAAAACACATGGGCATCCAGAGACAAATGCTAAAGTGGGGTTAATAGACAGGGATTGGACTGGAAATTCAGGAATCAGGCTTCTCTCTCTGAGTGAGTATAATTCTACATTGTTATTCCTATCTGTCCAGTCTCTGATGCTCTTTTTCTATTCATACTAGCCTTCTCAGTGGTATTATTGCTTCATATTACTCTTGGTATTGGCTTTTTGCATATATATTTTAAGATGTTCTTAGCTGTTTTAAAACATACTAACTCAGTTTGCCTTACAATCTATGGAAAATTTTGTTATTTTATGGTAAAGGAATAAGAACGTAGGGTTGGTTAATTCAGCACTTCAATGACCTCATTAGAGCTCAAGTTATTTCTGTATCTCTACTCAGCCATCTTACTGGGTCATCTTTTATCCTTAGACTAGCTCCCTCTTTGGTCACAAGATGGCTGCCAAAATTCCAGGCATCCAGTGGAAGAAGAGAGATTTATTTAGTTCTTTTCAAAAATGAGGGAAACTTCCAAAGAAGATTCCAGTCAGACTTCACCACTATTTTGATTAAATCTGGTTCCATGTGCATCCTTAAACCAATTACTAGCAAGCAGGAGTAGATTTTCCAATATTTATCTATAATTAGAAGATAGTGAGGGAATTATATGGAGTATCCATTGGGTGGGTAACCAAAAATGTATGTCTGTCAAGGCCTGAAGCCAAATTTAGCCCCAGTGCTGAATGATCGTCCTCCAGTTGTCACTTGGATCCCAACAATACACCTGCTCTTATTTTCTACTATTCTTAACCTCTTTCACTTTATCCCATCTTCTTTTCAAATGCATCAAGAAAATTTCCATCTCAGGGCCATCCTGTTTATTTCTTGCTTCCTTCAGATCTTTGCTAAAATATTATCTCCTCAAATAGTTCCCTATTGTTAACCATCCAGTGTAAAATTAGCACACTACACAGAGAATAGAGTAGTGTAGAGTAGTCCCCAGAGGGGAATGAGGGGGAAGGCAAAATGAATGAGTGGGAGGGCAAAATGGGTAAAAGGGGTCAACCTTACAGTGATGAATGGAAACTATATTTTTGGTGGTGAACATGCTGTAGGGTATATAGAAGTAGAAATATAATGTTGTACACATGAAACATATAATGTTATGTCAGTGTTACCTCAATAAAACTAAACCCAAAATTTTTTTTAAATTAGCACACCAGCACTTTCCATCCCTTTACTTATCTTTATTTTTCTTCATAGTTCTTATCACTATTTGACATTATATATACATTTATAGTTTATCTGATTTTCCACTAGAATATGACTCCTATAAGGCAAAGCTTTTTCATTGTTGTTAATTGCTATATGAACAGTACCTAGAATATTTTCTGACACATCGTTAATAATGTTCAGTAAGTATATTTCATGTCTAGAAGAGAGATTTCTCAGTTTCTTAATCCCAAATTCTAGGGAGAAAGAGTCTTATTGGCTAAAACGTGTTAGATCCATTCAACTGTGGACTTTGGGAAGGATCATGAGCTTCAAAGATACAGTGACCACTTTGCTCTAGAGAGAACCAGTTAATACCTGTTGTTCTGTAGTGATTATTAACAGGCTCCTATATTCATTCTCTAATGTGCTCCAATTTAGATGATAAATTATATGATCACCCTAGCACAAGGAATGTTCCTTCCAGATACTATGAAAGAAAGACTGTTTTCTAAAAAAGGAATGTGGGTGAGAAGCAATGATTAATATAGCTAATATTTTCCCCCAACTCTGCTTCTCCACTGGAATTCTCTATCCAAAAACCTCACCACCAATCACTCAGATAGACAAACCATAAAACTATTCTCTGCTGAGATTTTCAATTCTCTCTTAAGGATGTGCCATCCTCATTTAATTGATAATGAACTTTTTAAAGATGTACCTCTTTATCCTCTCTCATAACTACCTCCCCTTTTGCCGCCCCAGCGCTAATATTTGGGCTTAGGCACTGTCTCCTGAAATGCTGTAATATTTGTATTTCCTTTTATTTAACAAATGGTTATTTAGCACCTTACTATGTTACAGATCCTGTTCAAAGGGCGCTACAAACATTGAAATGTTTTAATCATCATAACCCCATGAGGTAGGCATTATTTTTATTATCATTATTCCCTGTAAAAGTGAAAGAACTGAGGCAGAAAGAGGTTGCAGTGCCACACTGCAGCGAGAGAGTAAGGGTTAGGCCCAGGCAGTCAACCTCAGGAATGGGGGCTCAGGCCCTATGCTGTGCTGCTGTAACAGAGATCTTTGCCAATGATTTCACTTCTTTCCACTCATACCAAAGGAACAAACGTCCTTAGCATAGTATGCAAGGGCTTTTGAATCTAACTTAGCCTTCTACCACAGTCTTACCTCAACATGACAACATGAGAGGTCAAAGTAAAATATATCTCACTGAGCCATAGAGAGATAGCTAGGAATATACATTTACTTCTATTTTCTACAATGGGGTTTGGCAAACTATGACCAGTGGGCCAACTCCAGCCTGCCACCTATTTTTGTTAATAAAGCTTTATTGGAATGCAGCCATGCCCATTCATTTCTGCCTTGTCTGTGCTCCTTTCATGATACAACCACAGATTTGAGTAGTTGCGACAGATACCATATGTCCTGCAAAGCTGAAAATATTGAATATCTGGTCCTTTATAGAAAAATAGTTTGCAACCCCAGTTCTATAATAGAATGTTCAGTGACTATCATACAAAGACTATATGATGATGTTCCATTTGTCAACCTAGACCTGCTGCTACAGGGTAAGTCTAGAGATGAGCATCCCTACAGGAAGAGGAAAATGGATACGAGCACAACTTGAAATCATCATTTCTAATTTCATCCAAACATGACTGAATTTATCTCTTACCCTCCTGCAGCATAGGACATACCCATGTCCCTTTGAGGGCTGTGGCACAGACTAAACTAGGGCATTCATGAAGAGATAGGGACACTTAACTATACATACCTAAGTTAGGTTTGGAGATGGCTTACCTTAATGAGGAAAACCTTTAGTCTTCTAAGTGGTTCACCCTGATACTGATTGAAATGTACAAGATGTGAAATGAGCTCCCCAACCCACCCACCAAGCTCCACTAAGTGGGAATTTTGAAGGAAACAAATAACTGAGAACACTCTTCAAAACCCAGGAGAAAGAAGTGGGATTAATAAAGGAGAGGCAGAGTGGCTGGGAGTCTTAGGGAAGACAGTCATACTGGAAAAGAGAGGTGGGGACCAGGGAAGGACTTTCCTACATGTTGAAGTTAAGTTAATAAGGATCCCTACACTTCCTGAGGGGAAAAAACTCATTTGCTTTGTTTTCTGGGGTTTTGATGTGCACTTAGTTTTCTAGCTGTAATGGATTGTCCCTTCCCATCCTTCCCAATATCAAGGGCACAACTAAGGGGCTTAATACAGCTTTGAATTTTTAACTTCAAAGCTGTGTCATTAAAATGGCAGTCAGTTTTACATGGGGAAAGTATCTTCTGCAAATGGAATCAGAAAGAGACTAGATCTCTTGTTCCAGTCCATGTTACCATTCCTTGGCCATTTTCCCAGGCCCTGGAACAAAACAGAAGAAAACAACACTGTATTTGGCATCCCAGGAGAGTGTGTTCACTTTCAGTTCTACAGGTATTTGTGTGTGTGAGATAACATTTGGACATACTTGGGCAATGCTGGCAGGTCTTTACAAAAGCAGATGTTGTGTGAACCATTTTGGACTACTCACCAGTAAAAGGGGCAGGCAAGCAGAACAGTGCCATTCTTTGCCTGGAATTTGGCAAAAAAGAGAAAACAAATGCAGTTTTGACATCTGTTCCTGTTCTTTTTTTATAGCTTAGCTCTGCCAGCTAAGCAGGCATGATCAGGCATAATTGATAAATTATTAGAGGTAACTTGACAAGGAGGCCATTGAAAACTATTAATAAGAAAAAGGATAAATGAAATGACTCATGTTTGTCAGGTCTTTTGATGAATAAAACTAAAGGGACAAGACAATATTAAAAAATTAGTATTGTTTTAGGAAAACTCCTATAGCATCATGGTGACTAAAACATAAATAACTTTGTTTTTCTTTATTGCCTCTCACAAGTTACTGGGAGCAGACTGAAAAGTTAAATTCTTCATATCATGGAATAATAACAGATGCAATTTATTGAACACACTGAAAGGTGCCATATAATCTCTAAATCCATAATAGAAATTATTACCATTTTAGAGAATGGAGAACAAATGCCCAGAGAGTGTCACACAACAGATCAAATGGCAGTGGCAGTGTATGAAAGATGCTTTAAAGGTGACTTTTCAGATGACAAACTGCTCCCATGTACCTGTCTATTTTGACAGACATGGCTTGGTGGCAAGAGCTTGGACCTTGACACTGGAGAGTTTAAATCCTGCCTTTGCTACATTGTAGCTGGTGGAATTGATTTAGTTATTTAACTTTGAAATTCAGTTTTCTTGGCTTCAAATGGACAAGAAAAATATATATCACTGGGATTTATTGTGAATTAAGTGAGGAAATATTTATGAAATGCCTTAGGAATAGTAGACACCCTGTAACAACTGCCTTTTTTTCCCCTTTCTCATTGAATAACACCTTTTGAACCCAGCTCAAACTAACATTCAGAGAAGACAAATAGTTGTACTTAGTGTTTTGTGGTATAGTTTTAAAAATTGTCTTAATCTTCTGTACTTAATAGAAGATATTTAAAATAAAAATTTTTGTTTGTACAGGTTACATTAGCCAATCTTACTACTAGCTATTTTACCGCCCTAGTATCCTAAAGTAGATCAGAATTTCCAAACCATCTTGCTTTCTTTTTTTTTTTTTAACAAGACTATGTTTTATTAACAGGTTTAACTTTTTTTTCAGTTATCCTCATTTATTTATTTTATTTTATTTTATTAACATCTTTATTGAAGTATAATGGCTTTACAGTGGTATGTTAGTTTCTGCTTTATAACAAAGTGAATCAGCTATACATATACATATATCAGCATATCCCCTCCCTCTTGCATCTCCCTCCCACCCTCCCTATCCCACCTCTCTAGGTGGTCAGAAAGCATCGAGCTGATCTCCCTGTGCTATGCGGCTGTTTCCTACTAGCTATCTATTTCACATTTGGTAGTATATATAAGTCCATGCCACTCTCTCACTTCATCTCAGCTTACCCTTCCCCATCCCCATGTCCTCAAGTCCATTCTCTACGTCAGTGTCTTTATTCCTGTCCTGCCCCTAGGTTCTTCAGAACCTTTTTTTTTTTTTAATATTCCATATATATGTGTTAGCATATGGTATTTGTTTTTCTCTTTCTGACTTACTTCACTCTGTATGACAAATTCTAGGTCCATCCACCTCCACTTGTGGGGACTTTTTTTCAAAAACACATGATGCAACCCACTGGGGAATTCTGGCCTACTCCTGGGCATTGTGGAGACCAACAAGAAACTGGTAGGCAGAGGGAGTAGATCAAGATACCGAGAAGAAAAAAAAACAAAAGGTAGAAGAAGCACTCTACCCCTCTCAATTCTCTCATCTGAAGCAGAGAAATTTTCATAGTTCATGAATTCTATTTATTTATTTATTTGAAGTATAGTTGATTTACAATATTATATTAGTTTCAGGTGTACAGCAGAGTCATTCAATATTTTTATAGATTATACTCCATTTAAAGTTATTATAAAATATTGGCTATATTCCCTGTGCTGTACAATATATCCTTGTAGCTTATTTATTTTAAACATAGGGTTTGTACTTCTTAATTCCCTACTCCTATCTTGCTCCCCCCCACTTCCTTTCCCCACTGGTAACCACTATTTTTTCTTTATATCTGTGAGTTTATCTCGGTTTTGTCATATTCATTACTTTGTTTTATTTTTTAGATTCCACATATAAGTAATATCATACAGTATTTTTCTTTCTCTAATGTATTTCACTAAGCATGATATACACCAGGTCCATCCATGTTGTTGCAAATTGAAATTTTTCATTCTTTTTATGGCTGAGCAATATTCCATTGCAAAAATATACCACATCATCTTTATCCATTCATCTGTTGATAAATGCTTTGGTTGCTTCCATATCTTGGCTATTTTAAATAATGTTGCTATAAACATTGAGGTATATCCAGTTTTTCAAATTAGTGTTTTCATTTCTTTGGATATATAGCCAGGAGTGGAATTGCTGAAGCATATGGTAGTTCTATTTTTAGTTTTTTTGAGGAAATGCCATACTATTTTCAATAGTGGCTGCACCAATTTACATTCCCACTAACAGTGTACTAAGGTTCCCTTTTTCCTACATCTTCACCAACATTTGTTACTTGTGGTCTTTTTGATGAGAGTTGACTGACAGGTGTCAGATGACATCTCATTGAGGTTTTGACTTGTAGTCCTCTCTGATGATTCACAACTTTGAAAATCTTTTCATGTTCATGTTGCCAATCTGTATGGCTTCCTTGGAAAGATGTCTATACAGTTTTTAATTGGGTTTTTCATTTCTTTGATCATGAGTTGTATGAGTTGTATTGAGCTGTTTACGTATTTTAGCTATTAAACTCTTATTAGTCATATAATTTACAAATATTTTCTCCCATTGTGTAGGTTGTCTCTTGTTTTTTGATTTCCTTTACTGTGCAAAACCTTTTAAGTTTAATTAGGTCCCACTTGTTTAAATTTGCTTTTGATTTCTTTGCCTGAGGAGACAGATCCAAAATGCATTGCTATGATATGTCAAAGAGTGTTCTGTCTATGTTTTCTTCGAGGAGTTTTATGGTCTCCAGTTTTAAATTTAGGTCTTTAATCCATTTTGAATTTATTTTTGTAAATGGTGTAAGAAAATATTCTAATTTCAACCTTTTACATGTAGCTGTCCAGTCTTCCCAGAACTGCTTACTGAAGTGACTATCTTTTCCCTATTGTATATTCTTGCTTTCTTTGTTGTAGATTAATCAACCATAAGTGTGTGAGTTTATTTTGGGGCTCCTTATTCTATTCCATTGGTCTCTGTGTCTATTTTTGTATCAGTACCATACTGTTTTTTTTAATTAGTTAGTTAATTTATTTATTTTTGGCTGCATTGGGTTTTCTTTGCTGTGCACAGGCTTTCTCTAATTGCAGTGATTGGGGGCTACCCTTCACTGCAGTGTTTGGTCTTCTCACTGCAGTGGCTTCTCTTGTTGCAGATCATGGGCTCTAGATGTGCAGGCTTTAGTAGTAGTGGCATGCAGGCTCAGTAGTTTTGGCTCATGGCTCTAGAGCACAGGGTCAGTAGTTTTGGTGCATGGGCTTAGTTGCTCCGTGGCACATGGGATCTTCTGGACCAGGGATTGAACCCATGTCCCCTGTATTGGCTGGTGGATTCTTAACCACTGTGCCATCAGGGAAGTCCCCATACTGTTTTGATTATGGTAGCATTGTAGTATGGTCTGAACACAGGAAGCATGGTACCTCCAGCTTTGTTTTTTTTTCTCAAGATTGCTTTGGCTATTCAAGTTTTTTTTTTTTTTTTTTTTTTTTTTTTTTTTTTTTTTTACATTTTTTGTTTTTTTTTTTTGATTTTTTGCTCTAGTTCTATGAAAAATGCCATTGGTAATTTGGTAGGGATTACATTAAATCTGTAGATTGTTAGGGGTACTATGGATATTTTAACAATATTAATTCTTCCAATTCAAGAACATGAATTACCTTTTCATTTCTTTGTGTCATCTTCAATTTCCTTCATCAATGTTTTATAGTTTTCAGTGATGGATCTTTTACCCCCTCAGTTAAGTTTATTCCTAGGTATTTTATTCTTTTTGATGTGATTTTAAATGGGACTATTTTGTTGCTTTGCTTTTTTTTTTTTTTTTTTTTTAGTGTATAAAAGCAACAGACTTCTGTGTATTAATCTTGTATCCTGCAACTTTACTGAATTCATTTGTTAGTTCTAATAGTTTTTTGGTGGAGACTTCAGAGTTTTCGCCATATAGCATCATGTCATCTGCAAATAGTGACAATTTTACTTCTTCCCTTCCAATTTGGATGGAATTTTTTTTCTTGTCTGATATCTATGGCTAGGAATTCCAAAACCATATTAAATAGACATGTTGAGAGTTGGCATCTTTGTCTTTTTCCTAATTTTAGAGGAAAAGGTTTCAGCTTTTCACTATTGGGTATGATGTTAGCTGTGGGTCTTTCATAAATGGTCTTTTTTATGTTGAGATATGTTCACTCTTTATGCACTTTGTTGAGAGTTTTTATCATGAATGTATGTTCAATTTTATCAAATGCTTTTTCTGCACCTATTGAGAAAGTCTATTTTGTCTGAATGGATATTGCTACCCCAACCTCTTTTCATTTCTATTTTCATTAAATATCTTTTTCTATCCCCTCACGTTCAGTCTAGGGTATCTTTAGTTCTGAAGTCAGTCTCTGGGAAGCAGTGTATAGATGAGTCTTTTCTTTATTCAATCAGCCACCATATGTCTTTCAATTGGAGAATTTAGTCCATTAACATTTAAAGGGATTATTGATAAGTATGTAGTTATTGCCATTTTTTTTACTTGTTTTCTGGTCATTTTTGTAGTTCTTCTCTGTTATTTTCTTCTTTTAGTTTCTTCCCTTGTGACTTGATTATTTTCTTTAGTGTTTCACTTGTGTTTTTTTCTTTCTCTCTAGGAAAGAAAAAACAAGTACCTTCAGTCCCCCACAACTGTGTGCTGTCAGTAATGGCTGCCTTCATCCTGATGGGGAGCTGCACCAGAGCTAGAGAGACCAGAGTGGGAGCTCAGCACAGGTCAGGGAGCATGCAGGGTTAGCCATGTGAAGCAGGCCAGAACCCCAGGCAGTTTCAACCTGCTTCCATTGCCTTGTTTCTGGGAGTAAGAAAGTGTGTGTGTGCTCTTCATGAGCAGAGTCTAGATTTCTTACAGTCCTCCTATAAGTCCCACTGATTTTAAAACAAGCTAAGGATCCTTGTCTTCCTAGGTTTGGACACCAGGAGTGGTGTGCCCAATATGTGGTTCAAACACTTCACTACCCAGGGAGGATCCCCATGTCCATAATATCTCCTTCTCTTCTATGGCCCCTCCTAGGGTCACAGTTTCTGACCTGATTGCTTCTCTTCCCTTCATACTCAACTCTATGTGAATCTTTCTTTAAAGCCATAGTTGTAGAAGAGTCTTTTGCCACTCTCCAGTTTGTTTTCAGTGAGAACTGCTCCATGTGAAGATGCATTTTTTTTTCTTTGCAGTACGCGGGCTTCTCACTGCTGTGGCCTCTCCCATTGCGGAGCACAGGCTCTGGATGCACAGGTTCAGTGGCCATGGCTCATGGGCCCAGCTGCTCCATGGCATGTGGGATATTCCTGGACCGGGGCACGAACCCATGTACCCTGCATCGGCAGGCAGACTCTCAACCACTGCGCCACCAGGGAAGCCCTGAAGATGCATTTTTGATGTGTTTATTGGGGAAGGTGAGCTCAACATCCTCCTTCTCTGCCATCTTCATCTCTTCCCTCTGAGTTTTTGGATTCTTATTATAAATTGCCTTGGTAAGCGTTGGGGTAGGTGGGGTTTCATCCAGAATATTCCCTGTACAGACTCAGCTCTTCAGCACAGCCAGAGAGATCCACCTGTTAGTTGTGGGCTCCCTGCTCACATCACCCATGTGCAGCTCAAATCTCTTATCTCAAGAGTTGGTGCTAGAACCATATTAGGAGGGGACGTATTTCTAAATCCCTTAGAAAATAACACTGGAAGTAATTGGGTCTTGGATTTCAGTAAAGCTTACTGGTTTGATCTGTAAAACTATATTTTCTCCCCAGCCCCCAACCCATTGCCTAATTTTCTCTTCATGTTGGAAAATGATTTTTCATCTTATTTCCTACCTTGTCCCATTAAGGCTTGTGCTGATTTCACAAATAAGAAAGAAAAGAAAAATCTCTATATTTATTTTCTTGCTGCTACTTAAATATTGATCTTCAGAAATTTATGAAGGATTGTCTGAGCCCTCCTAGGAAGTCTGAATCAATTGAATTTGTGGCTTTTCTTCTTGTCACTTTGTTTGAGTCATCAGGAATAAGTATGCTTGTTATTTTTGATTGCTATTTTTAAAATAACAATAAAACTTTTCTTGAGGCTTGATTTGCTGCTACAGAGGATGTCACAACAGCTTTAAAAGTTCCCAAGCAGCCATTGCTGTCTCTAAGTATTTTACAGAAGTTCTGTGAAATCCAGCTTTCTCAGTATGCTCAGCACCCGTTCATTACTATGATTCACTCTCTATAACAAATTTACAAGTACTCAAGTTAATGGAAAACTCTTAAGTAAAAATAGTTCCATAGATGTTTTTAAAAGTTCTCTGAGATTCTAGAAAGTTTATATAAAAAGCTCCTTCCTACCTACACGCCCAGAAGGGACATTGACTCCTACAGGGAGAGTCAATGCTTCTCAGAAAAATTCTGAAAAAGATTAATAACTTCAGCTTGCTCTATGAAGCAAAATAACACCTTGCCGTGTCTCCCCAATTAGTTTCTGCTTTGGTTTCTTTTATAGAAAATGTTAATATTGGTTCTCACTTATTATGATATATACAAACTTGATGATGATTTAAAGCAGTATTATGGCTAAGTAATATTCCATTGTATGTATATAACACATCTACTTTATCCATTCATCTATTAATGGCACTTGGGTTGCTTCCATATCTTAGCTATTTTAAATAATGCTGCAATGAACATAGGGTTGCATATATCTTTTGGAATTAATATTTTTGTTTTCTTTAGATAAGTACAAAGTAGTGGAATTGCTTAATCATATGGTAGTTTTATTCTTAACTTTCTGAGAAAGCTCCATACAATTTCCATAGTAGCTGAACTAATTTTTACATTCCTACCAACAATGTACAAGTGTTCCATTTTCTACACAATACTTGTTATTTTTTATCATTTTGATAATAGCCATTCTGATTGCTGTAAGGTGATATCTCATTAAGGTTTTTATTTGCATTTACTTGATGATTAGTGATGTTGAGCATCTTTTTATGTGCTTGTTAGAAATCTGTATGTCTTCCTTGGAAAAATGTCTTCAGACACTCTGCCCATTTTTAAATTGGGTCGTTTGCTTTATTGATGTTGAATTTTATGAGTTCTTTGTATATTTTGATATTAAACCTTATCAGATATATCATTTGCAAATATCTTTTCCCATTCAGTAAGTGGCTTGTTCATTTTGTTGACAGTTTCCTTTATTGTGTAAAAGCTTTATAGTTTAGCTTATTTGTTTATTTTTGTTTTTTAATTTCCCTTGCCTGAGGGGATATATCCAAAAATTATTACAAACACTGATGTCAAAGAGTGTACTGCTGTAGATTTCTTCTGGAAGTCTTATGGTTTCAGGTCTTATATTTAAGTCTTTAAGTTATTTCAAATTTATTTTTGAGCATGGTGTGAGAGAGTAGTCCAGTATGATTCTTTTTCATGTAGCTGACCAGCATGTAGCACCATCTATTGAAAGGACTGTCTTTTACCCTTTGTATATTCTTGTTTCCCTTGTCATATATTAATTGTCCCTATATGTGTGGGTTTATATCTGGGCTTTCTATTCTTTTGCATTTATATATGTATCTGTTTTTGTGCCAATATCATACTTTTTTTAAAGACTGTAGCTTTGTAGTATAGTTTGAAATTTGGGAGTGTCATACCTTCAGTTTTGTTCTTCTTTCTCAAGACTGTATTGGTGCTTTTTGAGTTTCCATACAAATTTTAGAATTATTTTCTCTAGTTCTGTGACAAATACCATTGGTATTTTGATATGGATTGCATTGAATCTATGGATTGTGTTGGGTAGTATGGTCATATTAACATAATTAATTCTTTCAGTTCTTAAACATTGTATACCTTTCCATCTGTTTGTGTTGTCTTCAACTTCTTTCATCAGTGTCTTATAGTTTTCTGAGTATAGGTCTTTTACCTCCTCAGTTATATTTATTCCCAGGTATTTTATCCTTCTTGACATAATCGTAACTGGGATTGCTTTTTCGATTTCTCTTGCAATAGTTCATTATTAGTGTATAGAAATGCAACAGATTTCTGTATATTAATATTGTATCTTGCAATTTAACTGAATTAATTGATGAGCTTTAGTAGTTTTTTTGTAGTGTCTTTAGGAATTTCTATATATAGTATCAAGTCATTTGCAAACAATGGCAGATTTACTTCTTCCTTTCCAATTTGGATTCATTTCATTTCTTTTTTTTTGTCTGATTGCTGGAGCTAGGACTTCCAGTAATATGTTACATAAAAGTATTGAGAGTGAGTATCCTTGTCTTGTTCCTGATTTTAGAGGAAATGCTTTCCTTTTTTCATCATTGAGTATGATCTTAGTTGTAGGCTTATCATATGTGGCCTTTATTATGTTTAAGTATGTTCCCTCTATACCCACTTTGTGGAGAGTTTTTTTAATATTGTAAATGGATGTTGAATTTTGTCAAATGCTTTTTCTGCATCTATCAAGATTATCATATGATTTTTATTCTTCAATTTATTAAAATGTTTTGTCAGATTGATTGATTTGTGGATATTGAATCATCTTTACATCTCTGGGATAAATCCTACTCAATCATGGTGTATGATCCTTTGAATGTATTGTTGTATTCAGTTTGCTAATAATTTGTTAAGGATTTCTGCACCTGTGTTTATCAGTGATATTGGCTTGTAATTTTCTTTTTCTTTTTTTCTTTTGATATCTTTGATTGATTTTGCTATCATCATGATGCTGGCCTTGTAGAATGAGTTCAGATGTGTTTCTTTCGCAGTTTGGGGGGAATAGTTTGAGAAACTAGATGTTAACACTTCTCTAAATGTTTGGTAGAATCCACATGTGAAGCCATCTGGTCCTGGACTTTTGATTGTTGGGAGTTCTTTATTATTACTGATTCAATGTAATTGCTGGTAATTGGTCTCATATTTTCTGTTTTTTTCTGGTTCAATTTGGCAGATTGTACATTACTAGGAATTTGTCAATTTCTTCTAGGTTGTCCATTTTACTGGAGTCTTATTCTTCGTACTAATCTCTAATGACCTTTTGTATTTCTGTGGTATTGGTTTTAACTTCTCCTATTTCATTCCTGATTTTGTTGATTTAGACCTGCTTTCTTTATTCCTTGACTAGTCTGGCTAAATATTTATCAATTTTGTTTTTTGGTTAGTTAGGAACCAAACTAACTCTGGGTTTTATTTGTTCTTCTCTTTCTAGTTACTTTAGCTATATGGTTAGATTGTTCACCTGATATTTTTCTGGTTTCCTGAGCTAGGCTTGTATTGCTATAAACTTCCCTCTTAGAACTGTTTTTGCTGGGTCCAATAGATTTTGAATTGTTGTATTTTCATTTTTGTGTCTCTAGGAATTTTCTTATTTTATCAGAGATCCATTGGTTGTTTAGTAGCATATTTTTTAGCCTGTGTTTTCTTTTTTTTTTTTCAGTTATTTTTTCTTGTAGTTGATTTCCATTCATATAGCATTGTGGTTAAAAAAGAAAAAAAGATGTTTGACATGATTTTAATGTTTAAAAAAATTTACTGAGACTTGTTTTGTGGCCTAGCATGTGATCTATCCTGGAGAATATTCCATGTGTACTTAAATATTCCATGTGTTTTTTCTGCTCCTTTAGGATGGAGTATTCTGTATGTATATCTTAAGTTCAAATGATCTAATGTGTGGCTTAAGGTCAATGTTTTCTTATTGATTTATCTTGATGATCTCTCCATTGATAGAAGTGGGGTTTTAAATTCCCCTATTACTATTCTGTTATTATAAATTTTTACCTTTATGTCTGTTAATATTTGTCTATGTATAGATGCTCCTGTGTTGGGTGCATATGTATTTACAATTGTTATATCTTCTTGAGTTGATCCCTTGATCATTATGTCTTTCTTTTTCTCTTTGGTTTAAAGTCTCTTGTGTCTGAAATAAGTATGGTTACTCCAGCTTTCTTTTGATTTCCATTTGCATGGAACACATTTCTTCATCATCTTACTTTTAGTCTGTGTATGTATTTTGATCTGAAGTGAGTGACATTTCTATGTACTTTGATTGGAGCATATAGTCCATTTACATCTAAAGTAATTATTAATAGATATGTAGTTATAGTCATTGTGCTACATGTTTTGGGGTTGTTTTCTAGGGTTTTTTTGTTCCTTTCTTTTGTCTTCTTTCCTTTTGATTTGATGATTAATTTTAGTGCTAATTTTGGATTTCTTTCCTTTTTTGTTGTGTGTATCTATTATAGATTTTTGGTTTGTGTTTTATAAATATATAACACACACCTCGTATATATGTGGTTATTTTAAGTTGCTGATCTCTTAGGTTCAAACACATTTTAAGAACCCTGCCCTCTTCATTTACTGTGTTTGGCATTATGTATCTTTTTGTTTTGTGTATGTCTTAACTAGTTGTTGAATATATAGATGATATAACTCCTTTGGTCTTTTAATCTTCCTATTTGCTTTGTACCTGGTAGATTTCCTACTTTTACTATATATTTGCCTTTACCAGTAAGTTTTTTCCTTTTGTGATTTTTATGTGTCTAGCTGTGGCCTTTTCCTTTTTTGCTTAGAGAATTCCCTTTAACATTTCTTGTGAAGCTGGTTTGGTGGTGCTGAAGTCTTCTGGCTTTTGCTTGTCTGTAAAACTTTTGATATCTCCATCTAATCTGAATGAAAGCCTTGCCTGGTAGAGTATTCTTGGTTGTAGGTTTTTAATTTTCATCACTTTAAATATATTGTACCACTCCCTTCTGGTCTGTAGAGTTTCTGTTGAAAAGTCAGCTGATAGTCTTATGGGAATCCCCCTGTATGTAACTTGTTGCTTTTCTCTTACTGCTTTTTAACTCTTTGTTCATTTTTAATTTTTACAATTTTAATTACAATGTGTCTTGGTGTGGTCCTCTTTGGGTTGGTGCTCTTTTGGAATCTCTGTGCTTCCTGGATCTGGATGTCTGCTTCCTTTCCCAAGTTAGGGAATTTTTTAGCTATTATGTCTTCAAATATGTTCTCTGCCTTTTTTTCTCTATATTCTCCTTCTGGGACCCTTATAATGTGAATGTTAGTATGCTTGATGTTGTCTCAGAGGTCTCTTTAACAGTCTTCTTTTCTTTTTACTCTTTTTTCTGTTCAGCTTCAGTGATTTCCACTAATCCATCTTCTAGCTCTCTGATCTGTCCTCTGTATCACCTAATTTAATGTTGACTCCTTCTAGTGTATTTTTTATTTCAGTTATTGTATTCTTCAGTTCTTTTTTGTTCTTTTTTATATTTTATAACTCTTTGTTAAAGTTCTCACGGTGTTCATCCATTCTTTTGCCCAATTCTTTAAGCATCTTTACAATTATTACTTTGAACTCTTTCTCAAGTAGATTGCTTATCTCCACTTCAAGTACTTCTTCTCCTGGGGTTTTTATCTTGTTCCTTACTTTGGAACATATTCCTCTGTTGCTTAATTTTGTCTAATACACCCTTTTTTTTCTCTATGTATTTGGTAGGTTGGTTATTTTTTCCAATCTTTGAAAATTGGCCTTTGTAGGATATGTCCTATGAGTCCCGGCAGCACACTTCCCTCTCGTCATGAATTATATGTTCTAGGAGTGCCTCTTATTTGGGCTTCTGTTTTGGCTGGCTGACTGCTGCAGCCAGTCTAATAGGCATGGTTGGTCTCTGATCTGGTGGGTTGTCAGGCCCCACCTTGTGCAGAGCCTACCAGCCACTAGTGGGCCAGGTCACAAAGTGGCTGTCTGCAGAGCCCTGGGGGTCCTGTGGCTACTGCTGACCCACTGGTGGGCAGAGTTGTTCTGAGGTGGGTGGTGTGGGACCAGTGTTCCTGGATCTAGTGTCAGCCTGCTGGCAAGTGGGGATAGTTGCTGACATGCCTGGCTATGTGGTCCAGGGTGTCCCAAACCTGATACTGGTCCACTGATGAGTAGGGCTTGACTCCAAGGTTACTGGTTGAGAGGTCCACAGTGCTTTGGAGCTAATTTCACCTGCTTGTGGGCAGGGCTGTGGCCAAGAATGTGTGTAGGCTACTGGCTCACTAGTGGGTGGAGCTAGGTCCCAGGGTCTCTGGCTGCAGAAATCTGGGGATCCCAAAGCTGGTGTTGGCTGACTAGTGGGTGTATCCAGATCCCAGAGCCACTGGCTGAGGTTCCAAAAATGTCCCAGAGATGGTGTTGGCCTGCTGGTGGGGAGAGCCAGGGCCAAGGGATTCTTGGGTCTGTTGACAATCTGCTAGTTGGTGGGCTGGTTCCTGACATGGCAAGTTGTGGAGCTGAGGTGGTCCAGGGGCTGGTGTCCACCCACTATGGCAGGCCAGGGTTGTTGCCTGCTCAGTGGTGGGTGAAGCTGTGTCCTGGCATCTCTGGCTGCAGGACCCAGGGATGCTAGATATGATTCCAGCTGACTGCTGGGCATGGATGAGGCTCAGGTGACCCCAGCATTAGTGCTAGCTCACTGGTAAGCATAGCTGTGTCTCAGTGTTTCTGGCTGCAGAGGCCTGGGTGTCTTGGAGATAGTGTGATGGCCTACTGATGCGGGGGTCCAGGGATCAGGGATTCCAGGATTGGTGCCTACTCAGCAATGGCTGAGGCTGGTCTTGGGACAAATGCCAGTCCACTGGTGGGCAGAACTGGATCCCAAGGTCTCTCACTGTAGGGCCCTGGTGGGTGGGGTGGGGTGTCTGGGACTAGTGCCTGTGAAATAGGGTATGGATTCATGTCCTGGACCCTCTGGTGGACAGGGCTGGGTCCTGGGGTGGCTGTGGTCTCAGGGGATTTTAAGACAGCAGGCCTGCTGGTGGGTGAGGCTGTGTCTCCTCCTGGCTAGTTGCTTGGTCTGAGATGTTCCAGTACAGGTGTTAACAGGTTGCTGGGTAAGGCTAAGTCCTGGTGTTAATAGGCTAGAGGGAGGATTCCAAAATGGCCTTTGCCAACACCAGTGTCCTCATTGTAGAACAAGATCCCCAAAATGGCTGCCAGCAGTGTCTATGCACCCAGGGTGAGCTCCAGTTGCCTCCTGTCTCTTTGGAAGCTCTTCAAGATTAGCAGGTGAGTCCAGATCAGCCTCCTTTCAAATTACTACTTCTTCCTTGTGTCCCAGAGCATGTGAGATCTTGTGTGAGACCTTTAGTAATGGAGTCCCTTAAACATGGCTTTTCAAAAAATTTTTAAATTTTTATTAGGCAAGAACATGAATTCAGGGAGGAACCAAGATGGCGGAGTAGAGGGACATGCTCTCACTCCCTCTTGTGAGAACACCAGAATCAAAAATAGCTTCTGGACAATCATCAACAAGAAAACACTGGAACTCACCAAAAAATATACCCCACATCCAAAGACAAAGGAGAAGTCACAATGAGAAGGTAGGAGGGGTGCAATCACAGTAAATCAAATCCAATAACTGCTGGGTGGGTGACTCACAGACTGGAGAACACTTATACCACAGAAGTCCACCCACTGGACTGAAGGTTCTGAGCCCCACGTCAGGCTTCCCAACATGGGGGTCTGGCAATAGGAGGAGGAAATCCTAGAGAATAAGACTTTGAAGGCTAGTGAGAATTGATTGCAGAACTTCCACAGGACTGGGGGAAGCAAAGACTCACTCTTGGAGGGCACACACAAAGTAGTGTGCACATCAGGACCCAGGGGAAGGATCAGTGACCCCAGGGGTGACTGAACCAGATCTACTTACTAGTGTTGGAGGGTCTCCTGCAGAGGCGGGGGGGGGGAGACCCTGGGGACAAGGACTCTGGCAACAGAAGTTCTGGGAAGTAGTCCTTGGCGTGAGCCCTCCCAGAGTCTGTCATTAGCCCGACAAAAGAGCCCAGGTAGGCTCTAGCATTGGGTTGCCTCAGGGAAAACAACTAACAGGGAGGGAACCCAGCCCCACCCATCAACAGTCAAGTGGACTAAAGTTTTACTGAGCTCTGATCACAGAGCAACAGTCAGCTCAACCCACCACCAGTCCCTCGCATCAGGAAACTTACACAAGCCTCTTAGATAGACTCATACACCAGAGGGCAGACAGCAGAAGCAAGAAGAACTACAATCCTGCAGCCTGTGGAACAAAAACCACATTCACAGAAAGATAGACAAGATGAAAAGGCACAGGGCTATGTACCAGATGAAGGAACAAGATAAAATCCCAGAAAAAACAACTAAATGAAGTGGAGATAGGCAACCTTCCAGAAAAAGACTTCAGAATAATGATAGTGAAGATGATCCAGGACCTTGGAAAAAGAATGGAGGCAAAGATTGAGAAGATGCAAGAAATGTTTAACAAAGACCTAGAAGAATTAAAGAACAAACAAACAGTGATGAACAATACAATAACTGAAATGAAAATACACTAGAAGGAATCAATAGCAGAATAACTGAGACAGAAGAATGGTAAGTGACCTGGAAGACAGAATGGTGGAATTCACGGCTGCAGAACAGAATAAAGAAAAAAGAATGAAAAGAAATGAAGACAGCCTAAGAGACCTCTGGGACAACATTAAACACAACAACATTCACATTATAGGGGTCCCAGAAGGAGAAGAGAGAGAGAAAGGACCAGAGAAGATATCTGAAGAGGTTATAGTCAAAACTTTCCCTAACATGGGAAAGGAAATAGCCATCCAAGTCCAGGAAGCGCAATGAGTCCCATACAGGATAAACCCAAGGAGAAACATGGCAAGACACATAGTAATGAAATTGGCAAAAATTAAAGACAAAGAAAAATTATTGAAAGCAGCAAGGGAAAAACGAAAAACAACATACAAGGGAACTCCCATAGGTTAACAGCTGATTTCTCAGCAGAAACTCTACAAGCCAGAAGGGAGTGGCATGATATACTTAAAGTGATGGAAGGGATGAACTTAAAACCAAGATTACTCTACCTGGCAAGGACCTCATTCAGATTCAATGGAGAAATCAAAAGCTTTACCAACAAGCAAAAGCTAAGAGAATTCAGCACCACCAAACCAGCTCTACAACAAATATTAAAGGAAGTTCTCTAAGTGGGAAACCCAAGAGAAGAAAAAGATCTACAAAAACAAACCCAAAACAATTAAGAAAATGGTCATAGGAACATACATATTGATAATTACCTTAAACATGAATGGATTAAATGCTCCAACCAAAAGACACAGGCTCACTGAATGGATGCAAAAACAAGACCCATATATATCATGTCTGCAAGAGACCCACTTCAGACCTAGAGTCACATACAGACTGAAAGTGAGGGGATGGAAAAAGATATTCCATGCAAATGGAAATCAAAAGAAAGCTTGAGTAGCAATACTCATATCAGATAAAATAGACTTTAAAATAAAGAATGTTACAAGAGACAAGGAAGGACACTACATAATCATCAAGCAATCAATCCAAGAAGATATAACAATTATAAATATATATGCACCCAACATAGGAGCACCTCAATACATAAGGCAACTGCTAACAGCTATAAAAGAGGAGATCGACAGTAACACAAAAATAGTGGGGGACTTTAACACCTCACTTACACCAATGGACAGATCATCCAAAATGAAAATAAATAAGGTAACAGAAGCTTTAAATGACACAATAGATCAGATAGATTTAACTGATATTTAAAGGACATTCCATCCAAAAACAGCAGATTACACTTTCTTCTCAAGGGCTCATGGAACATTCTCCTTGATAGGTCACATCTTGGGTAACAAATCAAGCCTCAGTAAATTTAAGAAAATTGAAATCATATCAAACATCTTTTCTGACAACAATGTTATGAAATTAGAAATGAATTACAGGGAGAAAAATGTAAAAAACACAAGCACATGGAGGCTAAACAATACTTTACTAAACAACAAAAAGATCACTGAAGAAATCAAAAAGGAAATCACAAAATACCTACAGACAAAAGACAATGAAAACACTATGATCCAAAACCTATGGGATGCAGCAAAAGCAGTTCTAAGAGGGGAGTTTATAGCTATACAAGCCTACCTCAAGAAACAAGAAAAATCTCAAGTAAACAATGCAACCTTACACCTAAAGAAACTAGAGAAAGAAGAACAAACGAAACCCAAAGTTAGCAGAAGGAAAGAAATCATAAAGATCAGAGCAGAAATAAATGAAATAGAAACAAAGAAAACAACAGCAAAGATCAATAAAACTAAAAGCTGGTTCTTTGAGAAGATAAACAAGATTAATAAACCATTAGCCCAACACATCAAGAAAAAGAGGGAGAGGACTCAAATCAATTAAATTAGAAATGAAAAAGGAGAAGTTACAACAGACACTGCAGAAATACAAAGCATCCTAAGAGACTACTACAAGCAATTCTATGCCAATAAAATGGACAACCTGGAAGAAATGGACAACTTCTTAGAAAGTGTAACCTTCCAAGACTGAATCAGGAAGAAATAGAAAATATGAACAGACCAATCACAAGTAACACAATTGAAACTGTGATTAAAAATCTTCCAGAAAAACAGAAGTCCAGGACCAGATGGCTTCACAGGTGAATTCTATCAAACATTTAGAGAAGAGCTAACATGCATCCTTCTCAAAATCTTCCAAAAAATTACAGAGGAAGGAACACTCCCAAACTCATTCTATAAGGCCACCATCACCCTGGTATGAAAACCAGACAAAGATACTACAAAAAAAGAAAATTACAGACCAATGTCACTGATGAATAAACCTGCCTAAGGAGAGAAAATACCTGTATGCAGAAAACTATAAGACACTGATGAAAGAAATTAAAAATGATACCAACAGATGGAGAGATATACCATGTTCTTGGATTGGAAGAATCAATATTGTGAAAATGACTCTACTACCCAAATCAATCTACAGATTCAATGCACTCCCTATCAAGTTACCAATGGCTTTTTTTTATGGAACTAGAACAAATCATCTCAAAATTTGTATGGAGACACAAATGACCCCGAATACCCAAAGCAGTCTTGAGGGAAATAAACAGCTGGAGGAATCAGACTCCCTGACTTCAGACTACACTACAAAGCTACAGTAATCCAGACAACATGGTACTGGCACAAAAACAGAAACATAGATCAATGTAACAAGATAGAAAGCCAAGAGATAAACCCACTCACCTATGGTCAACTAATGTATGACAAAGGAGGCAAAGATATACAATGGAGAAAAGATAGTCTCTTCAATAAGTGGTGCTGAGAAAACTGGAGAGCTACATGTAAAAGAATGAAATTAGAACACTCCCAACACCATACACAGAAATAAACTCAAAATGGATTTGAGACCTAAATGTAAGACCGGACACTATAAAACTCTTAGAGGAAAACATAGGCAGAACACTCCTTGACATAAATCACAGCAAGATCTTTTTTTATCCACCTCCTAGAGTAATGGAAATAAAACAAAAATAAACAAATGGGACTTAATGAAACTTCAAAGCTTTTGCACAGCAAAGCAAACCATAAACAAGATGAAAAGACAACCCTCAGAATGGGAGAAAATATTTACAAACTAATCAACGAACAAAGGATTAATCTCCAAAAAATATAAACAGCTCATGCAGCTCAATATTAAAGAAACAAACAACCCAATCCAAAAATGGACAGAAGACCTAAATAGACATTTCTCTAAAGAAGACATACAGATGGCCAAGAAGCACATGAAAGGCTGCTCAGCATCACTAAATATTAGAGAAATGCAAATCAAAACTACAATGAGGTATCACCTCACACCAGTTAGAATGGGCATCATCAGAAAATCTACAAACAACAAATGCTGGAGAGGGTGTGGAGAAAAGGAAACCCTCTTGCACTGTTGGTGGGAATGTAAATTGATACAGCCACTATGGAGAACAGTATGGAGTTTCCTTAAAAAACTAAAAATAGAATTACCGTATCATCCAGCAATCCAACTACTGGGCATATACCCAGAGAAAACCATAATTCAAAAACATACATGCACCCCAATGTTCATTGCAGTACTATTTACAATAGCCAGGCAATGGAAGCAACCTAATTGCCCATTGACAGATGAATGGATAAAGAAGTTGTGGTGCATGTATGCAATGGAATATTACTCAGCGCTACAAAGGAATGAAATTGAGTCATTTTTTGAGACGTGGATGGATCTAGAGACTGTCATACAGAGTGAAGTAAGTCAGAAAAAGAAAAACAAATATCATCTATTAATGCATGCATGTGGAACCTAGAAAAATTGTACAGATGAACCAGTTTGCAGGCCTGAAATTGAGACACAGATGTAGATAGCAAACATATGGACACCAAAGGGGGAAAACTGCGGTGGGGTGGGGATGGTGGTGTGCTGAATTGGGCGATTGGGATTGACATGTAAACACTGATGTGTATTAAATTGATGACTAATAAGAACCTGCATTATAAACAAACAAACAAGCAAACAAACAAAAAACAACTAATACTAAACTTTATTTGGGTTATTTGTATGGAAATATGTTAATATAAATGTTTCAGACATTACATGAAATTCCTAAAAATCTTATATGTTCTGGTATAATGTTATAAGTCATAATTCTAGTTATTACTTTAAAATGTATATCTCAGAAAGTACTGAATTTCCTTGTCAATTGCATTACTATGAACTTTCATCAAATATTTAACCATGGTCATTTTTAAGTCTTCTGTCATTTACAGACAGTTCTGGGTGTACTCTGATGCTTTTGCAAAAATGTTCCTATAAAAGGGTTTCATCTTCAAAAATTTCATGGAAAAGACTCTGACAAGTACAGGTTTCTTGTAACTGACTATACTGTGGAACTGAATAAATAAGAATTTTCAGAATTCTAATGGAAAGCTGATGAATTCATAAAAGTGCTAACAAAAGATCAAGGTAAAAGAAAATAATTACATGGGACTGAGTGAACTGATGAGGATGATTATAATTTTTGTGACTTTCTGTTTGAATAAAAAAAAAAAAATCCCACAAGGACTCAGAGGCAAAACATATACAAATCAATTTTCACTGCAAAGTAAAGGACCTGTTACAGTGGAGGATTACTGGCCTGAATGTCAATATTATGACATAGTATGGGTGTGTTTCGTGTTTGGTAATTGCAATCATTGTTGCTTTTGTTGTGGTCATCCATTTACAAGGCTTGGTGTCAGTTTATTTATCTCTTGTAAAAATAAAATACAGTGTGTGTGTGTAAAAATCAGGATTATGTCTGAACCTACTATCAGACATAATTAAATTAAGGGTAGAAAGCAAAGAATTAAATGAAGCAAAAAATAGCTTGCTTTTTACCAAAGAATGACACCTAGTAAATGTATAAGGAATGATAGAGTTAGAAAATCACAATATTTTAACCCCCAATTAAAAAATGATTTTGATAAAAAAATAAATAAACAAAAATTTAAAAAAAATAAAGGCCTTATCAAGGATGTGGAGAAATTGGAACACTTGTACACTATTGGTGGGAATATAAAATGGTTCAGCTACTATAGAACACAATATGAAGCTTCCTCAAAAGATTTTAAATAGAACTACCATATAATCCAGCAATTCCACTTCTGGGTATATATCTCAAAGAATTAAAAGCTGGATTTCAAAGAGATCTTTGCACACCTATGTTCATTGCACATGAACCAAGTGGTGGTTATCTTCACAATAACCAAGAGTTGGAAGCAACCTAAGTGTCCATCAGTGGATGAATGGATAAACAAAATGTGTTATACATGTACAATGGACATATGCTACAATGTGGATGATCCTTGAGGACATTATGTTAAGTGAAATAAGTCAGCGACAGAAAGACAAATACTGTATGATTCCATTATATGAGGTATCTAAAGTAGTCAAAATTTAAAAACAGAAAGTAACAGTGGTTGTCAGGGGCTGGAGGGAAAAAGAATGTGGAGTTGTTATTTAAGGATATAGAGTTTCCGTTTTGAAAAATGAAAAAGTTCTAGACATCTGTGGCACAACAATGTGAATATACATAACACTGCTGAACTGCACCCTTAAGGTGATTAAGATGGTGAATCTTACGGGGTTTTTTTAAGCACAATTTAATTTTTTTAAATTAATAAAACCCTCATCATAAAAAAATTTTTAAAAATCAAAGGAGGAAAACACAATTGATGAAAATTTCCTAAGTATGGTGTAAGAATTTCTTAAAAACTTTGAATAAACCTAGAAAGAAATATAAATGGATAGGAAAGCATATCCTATCTTGGATAGGAGTACTATATAATTAAGATGCAAAAATTCCCTAAATTAATAAGGTAAATGCAACCCCCACAAAAATAACAAGAAAATTTTAGAATTATACAAATTTCTTTGAAAATTTATATGGAAAAATAAACACACAAAAATAACCAGAAAATTCTTAATATGAGCTTCAGTTTCAAATTCCTCTTTACTGTGAGAGCTATGTAAGATAAAGTGCTTAAAATTTCCAAATGATAGATTTCTTTTCAGTAATTTGTTTACTTGTGTTTAGTTTAATTGCATTATAATCCAATAATGTAGCTTGTATCATTTCTGTCTGCTGGAATATATGAGATTTCCTTTTTGTTGTAATAAAGGTTATTTTTTAAGTGACTTCACCAAGAACACAGAAAGCAAGCTTATTGTTTTAAAGCTATAGAGTTCAACATATCTCAGTTAAGTTTACCTTTTTTTCTTACTTATTTAGACTTTTTATATGCACATATTTTTGTTCTAGTTGATCTATTATGAGTTGTGAAAGGTGAATTAAAGTCTATTTTTAATGTGTTTCTAAAAAAAAAAAAAAAAAACAAGAATTCAGGAAAGAGCCTTATCAGATATAGGAAGTCTAGCTTTTTAATTTGGAGAAAGTAAGCAATGGTTCCTGACTTCTTGCACCTCAATTTATGTTTGGTTTCTTTTTAAAAATAATGCTATCATTATGCTTTCAAAAAAATCTCTTTTTATCTCTGATTCTTAAAGTGAAACAGTCTCCAGCTGGAAATCAGAACACCTAACTTTTAATCTCATTTAGTCAGTCAGAAGCATGTTTGCTTTCCATGTGCTTCTGTGTCTTTAGCTGGGAAACAGAGGTGGGAGTCACTCTGCTTTACAGGAAAGGAGCATTGAGAGGATAAAATGAGATAACTTGTTAATAGCTAAAAAAGATTCTCTATAAACTCAAGCTATTATAGTTACTTAATATGAGCTCTTCTCTAGAGGCTCTCATCATAGATTATTTGCCAGCTCAGCCTTAAAAATGTCAGGCATTACAGAAAGGGACACCTGTAAATGAGAAAGTTGTCCACAGTCAGTCCCAAGGTTTTCTCTGGCACTGTCACTGTGGGGACTCTTGGTGTAATCAGTTGAACCTGCATAGAGGAGATAGGCTCCCCTTCTGCTGCATCCACCAGCATCACAGAGGTCTGGAGCATCAAGCCAACACCCCCTGCTGAGCAGCAAAATGTTTGCACCACCTGCCAACCTGGGGAAAACAGTCATGCTACTGGAAAGCATAATCAATGGAGAGGAAGCCTGGTCACTTCTCCATCTCGCCCTCTTTCTGCCTGGGAATATAAGTGACAACTATCAAGTCATCAGAATGAAAATACTTAGTAGCCTTGTGGTGCTCCAGATACATAGAATGACCTGCAACAATAGAGTTTTAGGAAGGATGGCTGATTGTGTTATCTGTTCAGTAAGAAAATGTGAACCTAGTTTATATTTTATATTAACTCTATCTCTCATTTTTGTTTTCTCACACAAATTTAGGAAACATGCATTGTCTGTGATGTTCCAGGTACTGTTCTAGGTAACAGAAGGAATCAGAATTGAATCAGAAATAGTTACTTACTCTCCAGGAGTTTATTATCCAGTGAAGAGAGAGAAGACAGCTACAACATAAAGTCATTACAATACAAGGTAGATGGGACTATTTGCACATTTATATATACATGTGAAAATGAATAAAATCCTGGGGCTATTTTTATTTAAAAGCATCTTGGGGTACTATGAGAAGTAAAGAGAAAGGCCTATGAATTTAGGTTTACTAATGACTCAAGGCAAGGCAATTGCAATTCTCAGTTTTTAGATCTTTTGTCAAGTAATGATTTACAGGCACTCTGATAGATTCTAGGGATACCACAGGGAGCAAAACTGACAAAATTCCACATTCTCATGAAGCTTACATGTGAGACAGGTACAGGGCAGAGAGAGAAGAATGGTGAGTGGATCTGGAGCAGCCAACAGAGAATATCGGGCACAGGCTGGTAATTCTTGTAAGAAGTTTGGCTTTGTCCTTGAATGAGAAAGAGATCATTGGTCTATCTTGTCTTTTTATGATAAAGAAGCAAATGTAGAGAGATTAGAGTGACAGGACTGGGATTCAGAGGATGTGATCCTGTAAAATTAATCTGAAGAATCCCAGATTTTCAAGCCTCTGTAAATTTTGATTGATCATAGGGGTTGACAGAGGCCATGGAGAGGGAACCCTAAATAAAACTCCTGATAGATCTGATCATCCCATTAATTACTTAGAGTTACAATCATGTATACAGCATTGTTTGGAAATTGTTGCAATAAAAATATACCTTTTTTGATTTATGCAAACAATATACATCACAAAAATACACATGTGCATTCCTATAGTTTTTCAGCAAGTGGCAGTTATAGGTTTTACTCCCTATAACCTCCAAGGATAAAGTATTATACATACACATTAATACATATAAATACTTTAATAGATTAAAGATGATATATAATAGTTTTGAGAGAGGTACCATGATACCTCTCTCTGGATGAGAATGGGTGATTAATATTTCTCTGAAGTGCCCCTTGAGGGCTTTGAAGTCACTTATGACATCTGGACAACTGCACGCTGGTGAGCAAGAGATATGGAAAGGAAGGATGTCCTCCCCAGGAGAACCAAGGAATTAGAACATGTTGGGCTTTCTCCTGCCAGAGGGGTCTGCCCATGTTGTTCCCTATATCTGGAACTCTCCTTCCTCCATCTCTTCATTTGGGCTATTCTGCCATGTCCTTTAGTTTTCAACCAATATATTCTTCCCTCTGGAAGCTCTTCCCCGCAAGGGCTCTGTCTTGGAGCAATGTTCAGTCTTCCCGTCACAACTCCTGCAGCCTCTGTAGTCACTGAGTCAATGGCTATCTTCCTATCAGACTGTAAGTGGAAGGGATACAGGCTTCCTGTTGAGCATCATGTCTGTCTGGTGCACAGTGATTCTACTTATAAAACTTTGTGACTGGCCAGAAAACTTCCTGCTACAGGCACTTCTAAGAAAGGAGGACCTGATATTCAAAAGGTTGTGTTTTGCTCTAGGGTGGATGTAAACATTTCAGTCTGAGGAAAGAGCTGGCATTCTGCTAGATGAATTTGCTCAAGAAAACTGGGAGAGTCGAGGACTGGAGGGAGGAGTAAAACCAGCAATCGTGAGTGCTATAATGAGGTAAGAATTGGGGACTAAGAACCACTCTTTGAAGTATTGTAGAACAATGATTTTAGGCAGTTTGCTGAGGTGCTTCCCATGTAAATCTTCTCTTCCATCTCTACACTGAAATCATCAGTAAATTCTAAATTTCCCACTAATCCTTTTGAGAGGCTCTATTATTTATGGTGACTCAAAAGGAAATAAATTATGTAACCAGTCAAGAATAAAGACTAATATGGGGATGTGAGGATGTGATGGTAATATTCCTTGAGAGGAAGATGAAAAATAGAGAGGTGGGAAAGAGGAGACCAAATAAAATCCTTAAGCCCTTGAGGGAGAGGATAATACCAAATATTTCCACTCATTTTCGCTCTTTTCTAACACCTAAAAGAGAAAAAGATTCTTCAGGCAGTCAAAGGAAAATTACTTGATTTTTAGTGTGACAGAATTTCTATGCTGTCCTGTTCCCCCACAATTGTTGAAGTGTTGGCTGACCAATCACCAATGTCTGATTCACTGTGGGTATTAGGAGGGAAACCATGTAAGGTGCTGAAAGCCTTGCCTTACTAAGCTGAACACAGACCCCAACTTTCCCACCCCCAAGGGCTCACATTCAGTGTCGTTACACAGGTTTTAGATACAACCAAGCTGAGGCCAAACCTTAGACTTGCAGTGTTTGTAGCCATGAGGCTCCCAATCAGTCATTTAACATGTGCACCTTGGTTTTCCCACCTATAACATGGGGGTAACAGTGCAATTTTGCAGGGCTGTTAAGAAAATTAAAGATATTACTATTTGGTATCTGAGGCAAAATCAGTGTTCAGCACATGCAATTTTCCTTGCCACTCTGGTAAAAGTTGATAATATGCTTTTTGAACTTTTCTCTCTCCTAGTGTCACAAGCAGCAATAAATAATGCTAATTCTGATTCTGCTCTTCTTTTCTTCTAAGTCTCAGGTTCTACACCTGTAAAATTAGTCATACCACATTCTTCTTTGATAGTAAGTCTAACATTTTTTGAGTGCTAGCATATGCCAGTCACTGTTATTTACTTGAGGTAACCCCCCCACACCAAAAAACCCAACCTCTATGTGGTATATATTATCAACACTATTTTACAGTCGAGGAAATTGAGGCATAGAGAAGGTAGAAAACTTGCCCAAATTCACATAGGTGTAAATGACAAAACTGGGATTAAACCTAATAAAAGACTGTTGCAGAATCCAGCTTTTATCTCCAAATAAGTGAGAAGAATGAAGCATACTTCTGCTTAATAATTTAAAAAGTAATCTGCTACTTGCTTATATTTGACAAGAGAATTAATTATTCCATTTAATGTAAAACTGCACACTTGGGAGATCAAGGCCCCACTTCTTCCATTAACTGAGATAGAGAAATCCTCTCGCTCTTCACTATTCTGAGTGTGACCCATGGAGGAGCAACAACAAAAACACCTGGGAATTTGTTAGAAATGTAAATTCCAGTCCCCTCCAGACCTACTGGATCAAAATGATCATTTTAACTAGATTTTAAGAAGATTTCTACAAATGTTAAAGTTTGGGGAGCATGACTTTTGCTTCTCTGAACATCAGCGTCCTTATCTGTAGAATGAGGAGTTTGGACTTTTTTCCTCAGTTCCATTCCGGGGCTTCCATGTAGTGCTCACTCCTGTTGTGACTCATGCTCTCCATGCTGGCTGGAGGAATTCTTTCTCTCCCATCTGCATCAATCCCCAAAATACTTTTTTTGAAGAACTGTAAACATGGAGCTATTCTCTACAGAAGTATTGAAAACAGTTGCAAATTCTTCATATTTTACTAAATTGAGCAGTTCAGGCAAACTCTTTAGCTGGTTTGTTGTTTGCATAAATTTTCTTTCAGTAGATTGATCAATTATTTTTTCATATTTTTTTACTGTGAGTACTTATTTTAGCTAAATATATATCAAGGTCAATGTGTCATTATTTAAGATCATTTAGCAGGTGTCCCCTTCCTTCAGTAGAGGATACAAATGGCCTTTTTACCTTTACATTCTTCATGATACCCAAGAAGGATCCCTTTATTTTCTATTATTTAAATGTCACTTTGTTGTTTTTCATTGATTTTCATGTGACTTCTAAATGGACATTTTGTTTTAAAAATAGAGAAGAAATTTTTTGATAATTTAATGTATGTGCTTCATTTAAACAAAATGAAGTGAACTAAGTCATTTTCTTCAATGTTTTCTTCCTGTGACAAACTGGAAGGGCTTTCACTGGCAACTGCTCAAAGTGAACTTCTGCTAAACTGTTGGACAGGAACACAATGACTGATGAATGACCTGTGTCAAGGGGGCTGGGTTCACATATTGTGATAAATAGACATAGATCAACAAATCAATGGATCGATCTATCCACAAATAGATAGATGGATAGATAGGTAGAGATATGTAGATAGATAGATAAATGTTTGCATTTTCTGCAAGTATCCTCAGCAGCTACACTCAATGTCATCAACTTTGCAGACCCTGAGACACGAGGAAACATGCTTGTGATTCATCACTGCACTTTGATTGACCAAAACAGACCTGTGTCTCTGATAGCTGAGCCTGTCAGAGCTTCTGACCTAATTTTGTCTTCTTTTTGCAGAAGAAATGCATTTCTACAATTGGACACTTTTATTCTTTGTATATTTCAAATGTGACTTTTTAAAAAATCATTGTCACCATCTAATTTAATATATGCTGTAATTATCATAAATAAAGATATAAAGAGTAGAACCAAAATTTTTGCACCAAATATTCAAGAGTCAGTAGTTGTGGCATTTTTATTTAAAAAAAAAAAAACATTCTCTAGTATTTTCAAAGAGTTTTGAAGCTCTTTCACAGCTCTTATGTTGCCAGTGCATAGGAAGCATGTTAATAATCGATTTCTTAAAATTAGTGCTCCTCATCCCCAGCTCCCCATCTCAAGGAACTGATCCACAGGATCCATTTATCTTTTCCCTCTTTTCCAGCAAGTGGGAGGAGGAGGAGGACATTTCTGTAATATAGCCTACAAATCAGCTGTAGGTACTTGTGCAGTTAGAAAATGGCCTGTTTAACTCTGAAGTTTCCAAACTTCTACTCTAATGTAGGCTGGTTTATTTCTAGTCTTCTTCTCCTATCCCCACTTAAAAAATATATTGGATGTTGTTGGGAAAGATCTCTTATAATTTTAATTTTTTGACCTAAGTCACATAATTCATACTTCTAATTTTCTAATTGCCCTTCCCTTTCATAAATGCCATTGCATAGTAAAAGAATCAAAGGAATACAAAAGACCTTAAAACTACCCAGTACTACAACTTCATGGAGACATTTGTTCCTCCCAAAGAAACTGACAAAAATTCGGCAGACAGTTTGGCCTTAATACCTCCAGAATGACAAATTCAATTAATTGAATTCAATTCAATTCAATTCAATAGGTTGACTATTCATCTTTGAATGGGAGAAACTGATATCTTGTTTGCTCATTTGTTTGTTTTTCTCCAATGACCAAGTAGCAAAGGATAAGAGAGTTAGTCTTCAGATTTCACCTAAATACTTTGCAGGCAATAAATGTCTACTATTATTTTAGAAGATAGAATTATGTTATGCATTATGTTCATCTAAAAAATATGCATAGGGGCTTCCCTGGTGGCGCAGTGGTTGGGAGTCCTCCTGCCGATGCGGAGGACACGGGTTCGTGCCCTGGTCCCGGGGGATCCCACATGCCGCGGAGCGGCTAGGCCCTTGAGCCATGGCCCCTGAGCCTGCGCGTCCGGAGCCTGTGCTCCACAGCGGGAGAGGCCACAACAGTGAGAGGCCCGCATACCACAAAAAAAAAAGCATACTTTTTACATACAATTTCTAGACAAGTTGGAAAGGTCAAATATTACCTTGCTTATTTTGCAAATACCATGTAGATATTCAATAGTAGATTCATGTTCACCCAGAGGCCCTGGCCAAGAGCCTACTACTCTGGACCTGGGAATTGTTCTAGCCACTGAATTGTTCTGTCGTTCTGGGACTGCTTTTTATACTTATTGTGAATATTAAAAACTCCTTCCCTGAGTCATTGCTCTCCCACTGTGCAGTCAAGCTTGCTGCTTGTTCTATTCTTGGCAGAATAAGCACAATATGAGCAGAGATTTGGGAGGTGGAGCCTCCATACCTCCTCCTCAGCAACACTTGATTTGGAATCTGGAGACTTCATTCCTGGTGGGGGTAACAGCAACTTTTCCCCCATAACTAGTTTCTGTAAGCTGCAGTTCATTAGAGAGAAGAATGACAGCCTTGAGATGCTTGTGCTGACTTGTGTGTGACTCCAAATTTCTATCACCTTATTTAAAGGTGGAGTCAGCCATTAATGGTAACAATAATTCAAATACCTTTTAATACTAACAGGAACACAACCACCCTAAAATAATTCTGGTTGTGAGCAAACTAAGCAATTTAAAGGCAGCTCATATTCTCTCTAAGTTTTCCATGGCTGCTACTGGGAATACTTGATAATTTATGAAGGCTTACACTATCAAATTAGTTACATTTTCCGGATGCCACATGTCTTTTTTTTTTTTTTTTTTTAAATACCAGCCAGCTCTGAATTATGAGTAACAAAACCTATATCTATTCATTCCTCCAGTTTATGGAAAATAAAACTTGAACCATCTTAGTAATGCCATTATTTCAGGCAGTCAGTTTAAGATGTGTCAGCAATTTTTTATTCTTCATCCTATGTATTTTTGGTTGAAAATTAGAAGACAGTATCACAGCTGGGAAGCAACTTTTTTAACAAAGTGTGAAAAAACACTGTTAGTCTTTTGTAACTACATAATTTGAGAGAGAATAAGAGTTGGTTGATGGACTATTTGAATTTCTTCTAACAATGGGACTGTGACTAGGTTTAGGATCTCACAGCCCTGGAAAGTCAAATGCATTTGTCCGTAGTTAAAACCTGAAGGAAGTGAAAGTGAATTAAGGTGAGGTTTCTACAGATGAGAATCCAAATAATGGAAAATAGAGCCCATAGTCTAGGTCTGTTTCTCTTCTATTAACAACTGGTCTTTCCTACTGGATATAGACTTGATATACCACTAAAGCAGAATACAAAATGCTACTGATCCCATACTGATTAATTTTTCATTATATTTTAAATTCAGTTAGAGTAGGGGTCAGAAACCCTGATTATGTGCTGACAACACAATTTTTTCTCTTGTATCATGAATACAATAATAGAAATTTTCATTTATTTCAACACATGTATAAGAAGCCCCATTGACTAGTACAGTAGTTAGATGCACTGCAGAATAGTAGTTAGGAAAAGGAGTTTGGGAATCAAACAAATCTGGGTATAAAATCCTGCTCTGCCTCTTGTGAGCTGTGAGACCTTGAGCAAATCACTTAATCACACTAAGCATTAGTGTATCACCTAAAACAGTGGTTGACACCCTAAGACTCATGGACCAAATTCAGCCCAATTCCTGTTTTTGTAAATAAAGTTTTACTGGAATGTGGCCATGCCTATTCATTTACATATTGTCTCTGGCTGCTTTTACACAACAAGAGTAGAGGCAGTATATCAACAGACACTGTATGCCCACAAAACTCAAAATATTTACTGTCTGTTCCTTCACAGGAAAAAAATTATCAATCCCTGATCTATAAAACTGAAGTGATAGTGCCTACCTCATAAGGTGATTGTGATCATTAAATGGGATAATGTGTACCTATTGCTTAGGACATTGTCTGGTACATGGTATAATAACTTCTAATTAACTATTTGGTATCATGACTGGTACTTTGCCAGACATTAGGCTCAGTGCTGGAGGCAATATGACAAATATGACACAGCTCCATCCTCAATGACCTTAAACCAACAACATAGTATGATAGTGTGATTAGAGTAGAACAGGATGCTCAGTGTGGACATGCAGGAGCCATATGCAATACTTACCTCTTCCTTATGTTTATTATGGGATTTATGATGTATAAGATCATGCTTAGTGAGAAAGTCAGGATCTAGTTGGTGGAAGAGTAGGAAGCAGTGTTCACCTCCCTCTAATACATCTACAAGTGGAATGATTCACACAGAACAACTACTGAGCACCGACAGAAGACTTAAGATGTCTGAAAAGATAAGAAAACCTCCACATAACCAAGTAGGACAAAAGGAAAAAGAAAAAGAAGGAATCAGGACAGGGCCTGTGCCCTGGAGTGGGAACTATGAAGGAGGAAAGACTCCTCACTAGCAAAGAGATCAGACTGGTTGGAGGGGAAATTTTGGAGCCTAGGAAGGGAGAGTAGCAACTGGTTTGTGAAAAGCAAATGGAGAGTAACCTGCAGAGGGTCAGCACCACCACGCTATGCTCCCCAACCTGAGATACTCCTTTGTCAGTGAGGGCGGGAGTCAGGTGCTGAAGCTCATTTAGACTCCGAAGCTCAGTCCCAAGGAGAGGACCAGGGTTAGGTGTGGAAACAGCCTGGAGAGGTCAAACCGTGACAATTGAGGGCGTACTAGGAAGAAGCCTGGGCCCACCAGACAGGTAAGGCACTGTTATTGGAAGGCGGATGAGGAGAGGGGCAGAAACACCATAAGAATTTCTTTCACTGTGAGCACTCCCAGGCAACAAGACACCACCTACAGGAACTCCAGGGGCAGGTGCAAGGCACCACTGCCACCTTGGGCTAGAGAGGTGGGCTCTGGAAGCCTCTTCCAGACCCATGGGCAGACACCAGGCCCTTCCCCTGCTGACCCTGAAGGATGCGGACAGCTCCCAATAATAGGAATTCTGTCAACAGATCACAGGAACCACCTCTGCTGACCTGGAAGGACGCAGACAACTTCCCCGACTAGGAATTCTACCTGTGGGCTACAAGACACACTCCCACTGACCCAGAAGGGCACGGAAACTCCAGCTATTAACAATTCCTCCAGCGGGCCACAGGACCCAACCCTGCTGACCTGGAAGAGTGCAGGCAGCTTCTCACATTAGGAATTATGCCAGCAGGCCCCAAGACCTGCCCACACTCTCCCAGGAAGGTGCATATAGCTTCTCCAAGTAGGAAATTCATCAGTGGGTGCCAGACCCACCTGCTGTCCTAGGAGAGTGAAGACAGCTTTCCCCACTTGGAAATACATCAGTGGGTTCCAGGACCTGCCCCACTATCCTGGGAGGGCACATAAAATTCCTCCCACTAGGAAATCCACCCAGAGGAGAGGGTGAAAAAACAGCTGAGACCCAGAGGCTGTGCAACTAAGGAAGAAGAGTTGAAATCTCTCCTTGCAGCTGCAAGAACTGTGAAGTTACACCTCCACTGATGGCTTCCTAAATCCAACTCCTGTGACATCTCTGAAAGGACAACGAGTGTTCTTGCAGCTGGGATGATCTGGCTTTAGCAGCTTGGGGCTCTGTGGGCACATACATGTGGGGGTTGGGCCAGACCAGAGTCTGAGCTGTCTCCATAGCTCCCACAGTGGGTCCAGGTGCATGAATACTGCAGTCCTAGGACCTGACCTCTCTGCCTACCTCACACTGCCTACCTCACACAGCTAAGAAACAGATCTGGGAGCCTCTACTCCAACAACTAATGAGTAGACCCTGCCCTGACAGGGCAGTGACTACCACAGAGCAAAGGGGAGACCCCACTCAATATCTAGGACAGTCTCGGATCACCACAACACCAATCAAACTCCCTATCAATGGGATAATGGCACAACATTCTGGACTAACCTCACCCATATAGGGGCAGACACCAAAAGCAGGAGGAAATACAATCATTCAGCCTGTGGAAAGGAGAACGCAAACACAGTAAGCTTGACAAAATAAGATGACAAAGAAATATGTTGCAGACTGAATGAGCAAGATAAAAATCTATAAGAACAATTAAATGAAGAGAAGACAGGGCTTCCCTGGTGGCGCAGTCATTGAGAGTCCGCCTGCCGATGCAGGGGATATGGGTTCATGCCCCGGTCTGGGAAGATCCCACATGCCGTGGAGCAGCTGGGCCCGTGAGCCATGGCTGTTGAGCCTGCTCGTCCAGAGCCTGTAATCCACAATGGGAGGAGCCACAACAGTGAGAGGCCCACATACCACAAAAAAAAAAAAAAAAAAAAATGAAGAGAAGACAGGAAATCTACCTAAAAATGAATTCAGAGCAGTGATAGCAAAGATGATCGAAGACCTTGGAAAACGAATGGAGGCATGGATCAAGAAGATACAAGAAAAGTTTAACAAAGACCTAGAGGAACTAAATAACAAACAGAGATGAATAAGACAATAACTAAAATCAAATTAAACTAAGATGAATCAACAACAGAATAACTGAGGCAGAAGGATGCATAAATGACCTGGAAGACAGAATGGTGGAAATTTCTGCCATGGAAAAGAATAAGGAAAAAAAGAATGAAAAGTAATGAGGACAGTCTCAGAGACCACTGGGACAACATTAAATGCACCAATATTCAAATTACAGAGGTCTCAGAAAAGAAGAAAAAGAGAAAGAGCTTGAGAAATTATTTGAAGAGGTTATAGTCAAAAACTTCCCTAACATGGGAAAGGAAATGTCAATTAAATCCAGGAAACACAGAGACTCCAATGCAGCATAAACCCAAGGAGGAACATGCCAAGACACATATTAATGAAACTAACAAAAATTAAAAACAAAGAAAAACTATTGAAAGCAACAAATAATATAAAAAGGAATACCCAAAATGTTATCAGCTGATTATTCAGCAGAAACTCTGCAGACCAGAAGGGAGTGGCACGATATATTTAAAGTGATAAAAGGGAAAAAACCTACAACTAAGAATACTCTATGCAACAGGGATTTCATCCAGATTTGAGAGAGAAATCAAAAGCTTTACAAACAGGCAGAAGCTAAGAGAATTCAGCATCACCAAACCAACATTACAACAAATGCTAAAGGAAATTCTCTAAGGGGGAAACACAAGAGAAGAGAAGAGAAAGGGAAGAAAAATGTACTACAAAACCACCCCAAAACAATTAAGAAAATGGCAATAGGAATATACATATTGACAATTACCTTAAATGTAAATGGATTAAATGCTCCAAACAAAAATCCCAGACTGGTTAAATGGATAAAAAACAAGACCATGTATATGCTGTCTACAAGAGACCCTATTCATATCTAAAGACATGTACAGACTGAAAGTGAGGGGAGAGGAAAAGGTTTTCCATGCAAATGGAAATCAAAAGAAAGCTGGAGTAGCAATACTGAAATCAGACAAAATAGACATTAAAATAAAGAGTGTTACAAGAGACAAAGAAGGATACTACATAATGATCAAGGAATCAATCCTAGAAGAAGATATAACAATTGTACATATTTATGCATCCAACACAGGTGTACCTCAATACAGAAGGTAAATGCTAACAGCCATAAAAGGAGAAATTGATAGTAACACAATAATAGTGGGGGACTTTAACACATCACTTACACCAATGGACAGACCATTAGGACAGAAAATTAATAAGAAAACACAACCTTTAAATGAAACATTAGACCAGATAGACTTAATTCATATTTATAGGACATTCCATCTGAAATCAGCAGAATACATTTTGTTCTCAAGTGCACATGGAACATTCTCCAGGATAGATAACATCTTGGGCCAGAAATCAAGCTTGCTAAATTTAAGAAAATTGAAATCATATCAAACATCTTTCCAAACACAACACTATGAGATTAGAAAACAACTACAGAAAAAAAATTGTGAAAAACATAAACACATGTAAGCTAAAGAATATGTTACTAAATAACCAAGGCAGCAATGAATAAATCAAAGAAATCAAAAAATACTTAGAGACAAATGACAATGAAAACACGATGACCCAAACCCAATGGGATGCAGCAAAAGCAGTTCTAAGAAGGAAGTTTAAAGCAATACAATCTTACCTCAAGAAACAAGAAAAATATCAAATAAGCAAACTAACCTTACACGTAAAGCAATTATAGAAAGAAGAACAAACAAAAACCCAAAGTTAGCAAAAGGAAAGAAATCACAAAAAACAGAAGAGAAATAAATGAAATAGAGATGAAGAAAACAATAGCAAAGACAAATGAAACTAAGAGCTGGTTCCTGAGAAGATAACAAAATTGATAAACCTTTAGACAGTCTCATCAAGAAAAAGAAGGAGAGGACTCAAATCAATAACATTAGAAATGAAAAAGGAGAAGTTACAACTGAAACCACAGAAATACAAAGGAGTATCGTAGACTACTACAAGCAACTGTATGCCAATAAAATGGACAACCTAGAAGGAATGGACAAATTCTTAGAAAAGTACAGCCTTTCAAGACTGAAGCAGGAAGAAATAGAAAATATGAACAGATCAATCACAACTAATGAAATTGAAACTGTGATAAAAATATTCCAACAATAAAAGTCCATGACCAGATGGCTTCACAGGTGATTACTAACAAAAATTTAGAGAAGAGTTAACACTTATTCTTCTCAAATTCTTCCAAAAATTGCAGAGGAAGGAACACTCCCAAGTGCATTCTACAAGGCCACCATCACACTGATACCAAAACTATACAAAGACATCACAAAAAAAGAAAATTACAGGCCAATGTCACTGATGAACATAGATGCAAAAATGCTCAAGAAAATACTAGCAAATAGAATCCAACAGCACATTAAAAGGACCATACACCATGATCAATTGGTATATATTCAAGTGATGCAAGGATTCTTCAGTATATGGAAATCATTCAATGTGGTGCACCATATTAACAAATTAAAGAATAAAAACCATATGATCATCTCAATAGATGCAGAAAAAGCTTTTGACAAAATTCAATACAGATTTTGATAAAAGGTCTCCAGGAAACAGACATAGAGGGAACGTACCTCAAAATAATAAAAGTCATGTACAACAAATCCACAGCAAACACCATTGTCAATGGTAAAAAACTTCTAAGATAAGGAAGAAGACAAGGATGTCCACTCTCACCACTATTATTCAACATTGTTTTGGAAGTCCTAGCCAAGGCAATCAAAGAAAAAGAAATTAAAGGAACACAAATTGGAAAAGAAGAAGTAAAACTCTACTGTTTGCAGATGACATGATACTATACATAGAGAATCCTAAAGATGTCACCAGAAAACTACCAGAGCTAATCAGTGAATTTGGTAAAGTCACAAGATACAAAATTAATGCACAGAAATCTCTTGCATTCCTATATTTTTCAGTGAAGAAAAATCTGAAAGACAAATTAAGGAAACACTCCCATTAACCATTGCAACAAAAAGAATAAAACCTAGGAATAAACCTACCGAAGGAGACAAAAGAGCTGTATGCAGATAATTATAAGACACTGATGAAAGAAATTAAAGATGATACAAATAGATGGAGAGATATAACATGTTCTTGGATTGGAAGAATCCACATTGTGAAAATGACTCTAATACACAAAGCAATCTACAGATTCAGTTCAATCCCTATCAAACAACCACTGACATTTTTCACAAAACTAGAAAAATAAATGTCACAATTTCTATGGAAACACAAAGGACCCCGAATAGCCAAAACAGTCTTGAGAAAGAAAAACGAAGCTGCAGGAATCAGGCTCCCTGACTTCAGACTATACTACAAAGCTACAGTAATCAGGAAATTATGGTTCTGGTGCAGAAACAGAAATATAGATCAATGGAACAGGATAGAAATCCCAGAGATAAACCCATGCACATAGGGTCACCTTATCTTTGAATAAGGAGGCAAGAATATACAGTGGAGAAAAAACAGCCCCTTCAGCAAGTGGTTCTGGGAAAACTGGATAGCTACATATAAAAGAATGAAATTAGAACACTCCCTAACACCATACACAAAAATAAACTCAAGATGGATTAAAGACCTAAATGAAAGGCCAGACACCATCAAACTCTTAGAGGAAAACATAGGCAGAAAACACTATGACATAAATCACAACAAGATCCTTTTTGACCCACCTCCTAGAGGAATGGAAATGAAAACAAAAATAAATAAATGGGATGTAATGAAACTTAAAAGCTTTTGCACAGCAAAGGAAAACATAAACAAGACCAAAAGACAATCCTTAGAATGGGAGAAAATACTTGCTAATCAAGCAACTGACAAAGGATTAATCTCCAAAATTTACAAGCAGCTCATGCAGCTCAATATTATAAAATACAAACAACTCAATCCAAAAATGGGCAGAATACCTAAATAGACATTTCTCCAAAGAAGATATACAGACTGCCAACAGACACATGAAAGAATGCTCAACATCATTAATCATTAGAGAAATGCAAATCAAAACTACAATGAGATATCATCTCACACCAGTCAAAATGGCCATCATCAAAAAATCTACAAACAATAAATGCTGGAGAGGGTGTGGAGAAAAGGTAACCCTCTTGCACTGTTAGTGGGAATGTAAATTGATAGAACCACTATGGAGAACAGTATGGATCTTCCTTACAAAACTACAAATAGAACTACCATATGACACAGCAATCCCACTACTGGGCATATACCCTGAGAAAACCATAATTCAAAAAGAGTCATGTATCAAAATGTTCATTGCAGCTTTATTTACAATAGCCAGAACATGGAAGCAACCAAAGTGTCTATGAACAGATGAATGTATAAGGAAGATGTGACACATATATACAATGGAATATTACTCAGCCATAAAAATGAACAAAACTGAATTATTTGTAGTGAGGTGGATGGACATAGAGACTTTCATACAGAGTGAAGTAAGTCAGAAAGAGAAAAACAAATACCGTGTGCTAACACATATGTGGAAACTAAAAAAAAAAAAAAAAAATCATGAAGAACCTAGAGGCAGGATGGGAATAAAGATGCAGACCTACTACAGAATGGACTTGAGGATACGGGGAGGGAGAAGGGTAAGCTAGGACAAAGAGTGAGAGTGGCATAGACATATATACACTACCAAATGTAAACTAGATAGCTAGTGAGAAGCAGCCACTTAGCACAGGGAGATCAGCTTGATGCTTCGTGACCACCTAGAGGGGTGGGATAGGGAGGGTTGGAGGGAGGGAGATGCAAGAGGGAAGAGATATGGGGACATATGTATTTGTATAACTGATACACTTTGTTATAAAGCAGAAACTAACACACCATTATAAAGCAATTATACTCCAATAAAGATGTTAAAAAAAGAGAGAGAAAAAAGTATTACAGTTTTTATGGAGACACAAAAGATCCTGAGTAGGCACAGCACTGTTGAGAAAGAAGAATGGAGCTGATGGAATCAGGCTCCCTGAATTCAAACTATACACAAAGCTACAGTAATCAAGACAGTATGGTACTGGCACAAAAACACAAATATAGATCAATGGAAGAGTATAGAAAGCCCAGAGATAAACCCATGCACTTAATCTATTACACAGGAGTCAGGAATATACAATGGAGAAAGGACAGTCTTCAATAAGTGGTTCTGGGAAAACTGGACACCTACATGTGAAAGAATGAAATTAGAAAACTCCCTAACACCATACTGAAAAATGAACTCAAAATGGATTAAAGACCTAAATGTAAGGCCAGACACTACAAAACTCTTAGAGGATAACCTAGGCAGAACACTCTTTGACATAAATCACAGGAAAATCTTTTTTGATCCACCACCTAGTGTAATGAAAATACAAACAAAAATAAACAAATGAGATCTAATTAAACTTAAGAGCTTTTGCACAGCAAAGGAAACCATAAACAAAACAAAAAGACAATCCTTAGAATAAGAGAAAATATCTGCAAACAAAGCAACCAACAAGGGGTTAATCTCCAAAATATATATGCAGCTCAATATCAAAAAAACAAATAACCCAATCAAAAAATGGGCAGAAGATTTAAATAGACATTTCTCCAAGGAAGATATACAGATGGCCAAAAAGCACCTGAAAAGATGCTCAACATCACTAATTTTTAGAGAAATGCAAATCAAAACTACAATGAGGTATCACCTCACATCAGTTAGAATGCCCATCAACCAAAAATCTACAAATAGTAAATCCTGGAAAGGGTGTGGAAAAAAGCAAACACTCCTACACTCCTGGTGGGAATGTAAATCGGTACATCCACTCTGGAGAGAAGTATGGAGCTTCCTTAAAAAACTAAAAATAGAACTACTATATGACCCAGCAATCCCACCTCTGGGCATATTCCCAGAGAAAATCATAATTCAAAAATATACATGCACCCCAGTGTTCATTGTAGCACTATTTAAAATAGCCAGGACATGGGAGCAACCTAAAAGTCCATCAACAGAGGAATGGATATATATATATATATATATATATATCCAAATATATACAAATATATATATATTTGTATATATATATATACAAAATGGAATATTCCTCAGCCATAAAAAAGAACATAGTAAGGCCATTTGCAGCAACATGGATGGACCTAGAGATTGTCATACTGAGTGTAGTAAGTCAGACACAGAAAGATAAATATCATATGATATCGCTTATACGTGGAATCTAAAAAAAGATAAGCATACCAATGAACTTATTTACAGAGAAGATGTAGAGTCACGGATGTAGAAAACAAATTTATAGTTACCAGGAGATGAGTGGGGAGGGTTAAACTGGGAGATTGGGATTGACATATACACATTACTATATATAAAATAGATAACTAATAAATCCTGCTGTACAGCACAGGGAACTCTATTCAATACTCTGTAATAGCCTATATGGGAAAAGAATCTACAAAAAATAAAAAATAAAAAAAGATTGGATATATGTATATGTATAACTGATTCACTTTGTCATACACCTGAAACTAACACAACATTGTAAATCAACTATATTCCAATACAAATTTTTAAAAATTATGCTTAGTGCTTTTCTTTCCAAGCATATAAATCACCTGATAGATGACATCTAGGCAATTAATTTTGTAGTGTTTTTGTCTCCAACTTATATAGTTGACAGATACTGTGACTAAAAGGAGGAGAAATAGAGACTTTATAAAGGATGGTTGATTCATTTTTCTGGGTTTATAATCATCAAAAATAAGGTGTTTCATGTCTTTAATTTGATGTGGCATAAGACCTAAAAAGGTTCAATATTATGTACTGCCTGGACAGTGGTAAAACCAGGAGGGCCTCAGGTGACCTAACTATGAGTTACCCTTTCCAAACTGCTCCTGAAAATAAGGGCCCCTAGCCAAACAATCCTCCTAATCAAATGGACCAAGTGTACTTCCTGTTTATGCCTGAATAGCAGGTTTCAGTTCTCTCCTAGTCTATGGAATTACTCAAACAATCCAGTCACATGTTCCCATGGAGCTAAGGGACACCCCACCGTCTTGAAAATACAAAGCCTGCTTCCCACAGGCCCTAGTTGTTCACTCTGTTCCCAAATGTAACCCCCACGGGGCCCTGCATGGCATGTGATGTCCTCCTCTCAAAGCCTGTGAGTATATGTGACTAACAAACTGCTGTCAATCTCATCTGTCCAGTGTGGAGTGTTGTGTACTTAGCCATCCCCCTAACCCAAGGGTGAGACTCTCTCCCTCACCAACAAGATGAAAAGGAGTTGAATGAAACACTTGGCTCAATGTGAACCATGACAAGTGGAAAATCCTGGAGCCTTGTGTAACCCACTACTCATAAGGAACCTTGGCACCTTTGCATTTTGTGGTTTTGTTTTTTAAGGAAAGGGCAGATCACTACCATATGACCCAGCAATCCCACTCCTGGGCATATACCCAGACAAAACCATAATTTAAAAAGATACATGCACCCCAATATTCATTGCAGCACTATTTACAATAGCCAGGACATGGAAGCAACCTAAATGTCCATCAACAGAAGAATGGATAAAGAAGATGTGGGGGCTTCCCTGGTGGTGCAGTGGTTGAGAGTCTGCCTGCCAATGCAGGGGACACGGGTTCATGTCCCGGTCCAGGAAGATCCCACATGCTGCGGAGCGGTTGGGCCCGTGAGCCGTGGGCGCTGAGCCTGTGCATCCGAAGCCTTTGCTCCGCAACGGGAAAGGCCACAACAGTGAGAGGCCCGTGTACCGCAAAAAAAATTAAAAAAAAAAAAGAAGATGTGGTACATATATACAATGGAATATTATTCAGCCATGAAAAGGAATGGAATATTGCCATTTGAAGAGATGTGGATGGACCTAGAGACTGTCATACAGAGTAAGTCAGAAAGAGAAAAACAAATATCATATAATATCACTTATATGTGAATCTAGAAAAATGGTACAGATGAACTTATTTGCAAAGCAGAAACAGAGACACAGATGTACAGAACTTATTGATACCAAGGGGGGAAGGGGAGGTGGGATGAATTGGGAGATTGGGATTGACATATACACACTATTATGTATAAAATAGATAAATAATGAGAACCTACTGTATAGCACAGGGAACTCTACCCAATGCTCTGTGTTGACCTAAACAGGAAGGAAATCTAAAAAAGAGGGAATATATGTATGCCTATAACTGATTCACTTTGCTGTACAGCAGAAACTAACACAACACTGTAAAGCAGCTATACTCCAAAAAATTAACTTAAAAAAAAAAGAGAAAGGGCAGGGTCAGGAGTCACTTAACCATGATAAGAGTGCAGGATGAGAAGCTCTGCTGCTTCAGATTTTGTCCTAAAAATATTTTGTGAAATGAGCACATATGGATTAGGCATTTAGTTGGTTCCCTCAGAACAAGCAAAACACTCAAACTGTTTGCCTGTTGCAACACACATTTGTTTTGAAGAGGATATGTTGTGACTAATATCTTGAACTGATTAGACAGCTAGTGTCACCATTAATTAGTATATTAACCAAAAGTGGGGTGAGGTGCTGAAATAATAAAAGGAAAAAAATCTTATTTCTAATCTTTATCCTCATTTTTCCCTTAAAATATTTTTTTCGGGTAAGGATCTTTAGTAAATTTAGTTGTGTAAACGTCATCATAATCTAGTTTAAGAACGTTTCCAGCATCCCCCAAATTTTTCCTGTGCTCATTTGTAGTTTATCTACACTCCCACCCCCCAGCCCTAGGGACCTATTGTTCTGATATATTCTTTATGAATTTGTCTTTTCTAGATATTTCATATAAATGGAAGCATACATTATGTAGTTTTTTGTGTCATTTCTTTCACTTAAAATAACATTTTCATGGTGACTATAGTTAACAATACTGTATTGTATATTTAAAAGTTGCTAAGAGTCTAGATCTTAAAAGTTCTCATCACAAGAAAAAAATGTTGTAACTATATTGTAACTGTATTTGGTAATGGGTGTTAACTAAACTTATTGTGGTAATCATTTAACAATATATGTGAAACTAATACAATGAGATATAGTCAATTATATCTCAATAAAACAGAACCAAAAAAAATATTTGTTGAACGAGTTAATAAAACATAACGTTTTAGGGCTTCCCTGGTGGTGCAGTGGTTGAGAGTCTGCCTGCCGATGCAGGGGATACGGGTTCATGCCCCAGTCCGGGAAGATCCCACATGCCGCAGAGTGGCTGGGCCCGTGAGCCATGGCCGCTGAGCCTGCGCATCCGGAGCCTGTGCTCTGCAACGAGAGAGGCCACAACAGTGAGAGGCCCGCATACCTCAAAAATAAAGTAAAATAAAATAAAAAATAAATAACGTTTTAAGGTTCATCTCTATAGTAGCATATGTTAGTAGCATATTCCTTTATGTTGCTGAATTATATTTCATTTGTATGGCTTTTATTTATCTATTAATCAGTTGCCAGATATTTTTATTGTTTTCAGTTTGCTACTATTACAAATGATGCCTCTGTGAACATTCATGTACATGTCTTTTGTAGATATAAGTTTTCATTTATCTTGGGTAAATTCCCAGGAATAGAATCTGGGTTGTATTGTAGTTTTATGTTTAACTTTTGAAGACACTGACAAACTACTTTCCAAACTCGCTGTACCTATATAATCTACTCCAGTACTTGCTTTTGACTTGTCTTTTTCATTATAGCCATTCTAATGGATGCATAGTGAAATATCTATTCACATCATCTGCCTATTTTTAAATTGAGTTGTTTTACTTCTTCATTGAGTTATGAGTTCTTTAAATATTCTGTTTATAAGTCCTTTATAAGATACTTGATTTTCAAATATTTTCTCTAGTCTGTGGCTTGCCTTTTTATTTTCTTAATTGTGTCACTGCAAGTACAAAAGTCTTTAATTTCAATGAGGCCCAATTAATGATTTTTTTTCTTTTATGGGTTGTGTTTGTGATGTCATATCAAAAATTCTTTCTTAACCAAAGGTTAAAGTGTTGTTCTCCTATGGTTTGTTCAAAAGGTTTTATGTTTTTAGCTATCACATTTAGGTCTATGATCAAGTTTGAGTTAATTTTTTTTATAGTTTGAGATGGAGATCTATTTGTTTCTTTTGTATGTGGATATCCAATTGTCTCAGCACCATTTGTTGAAAAGACTATTGTTTCTGCCCTTAAACTGCCTTCGTATAGTTGTTGAAAATCAACCGTAAATGTAAGAGTTTATTTATGGACTCTCAGTTCTGTTCCATTGATCTATATGCCTTTCCTTGTGTGACTATCACATTGTCTTAATTACTGTGGCTTTATAGCAAGTTCTGAAATTAGTAAAGTCCTCCAATTTATTTTTCTTTTAAAAATTGTTTTGGCAGATCTAGGTCTCTTGCATTTCTACATATATTTTAGGATCAGCTTATAATTTCTACTAAAAAGTCAGCTGGGAATTTGATAGTGTTTGCATTGAATTTATAGGTGAATTTGGAGAAAATTGCCATTTTGACAATATTGAGATTTCCAATCCATGAGCATAAGATGTTGCTTTATTTATTTATATCTTTAAAAATTTCTCACAATATTTCCTAGTTTCAGTGTACAAGTGTTGGACATTTTTGGTAACTTTTTAAGTATTCTATTTTTATCCAATTATGCATAAAATTGCTTTCTTAGTTTCATTTTGGATTGTCCATTCCTAGCATACAATTGATTTTTTGTATTTTGATTTTATGCCCTGTGCCCTTGCTAAACTCAGTTGTAGTAATTTTTATGATTCTTTGGGATTATCTACAAACAGGAACATGTCACTGCTAATAAAGAGTTTTACTTATTTCTTTACTAATTTCCTTCCTACTTAAATACCTTTGCAAATTTTTTTTTCTCTCTTTTTTCTTTCCTTTATCTTTTTTTAATAAATTTCTCTGGTTAGAACACTCCATGCAATACTACATAGAAGTAATAAGATCAGAGGTCTTTGCCTCGTTCTCAATCTTAGGTGGAAAGCATTCACATTCAGTCTTTCACCATTAGTATGATATTAGCTGGATTTTTTTGTTTTTTTGCTTGTTTTTTAGATGTTCTTTATCAGATTGAGGAAACTTCCCTTGTACTTCTGGTCTGTTGAGAGTTTTTGGATGTCAGATTTTGTAAAGTGATTTGTTTCCATCTATTGGAAAGTGTCTGTGTTTTTTGTTCTTTATGAATATGATGTATTATATTAACAATTTTTTGTGTGTGTTAAAACAACTGGGAAGAATCCTAACTGGTTAGGCTATATAACCTTGTTTATATACTGATGGATTGTACCTACTAATATTTTATTAAGGATTTTTACATCTATGTTGGAACCTAGTTTTCTTTCCTTATGATTTTTTTGCCTGGCTTTGTTATTAAAGTAATACTGGCATCACAGAATGAGTTGGGAAGTGTGGCTCGTGCACCTGGTAGCATGTTTTGATATAGATAGGTCACTTGACAACTGAATTGGTTATAACACATGGCTGGAGTAATGACAGTGAAGAAGCATGACCTAAGGAAGTAGATAGCATAGGTCCCTATTCTAGAATCACATCTCCTTGATTTCATTACCTCATATGAGGCCCTTCAGTTCTTTATTTTCAGGGTTTTGGGGTTTGGGGTTATGCTGTAGGGATGGGACAGATGTGAACTAGAGCCTTGCAATGTAAATATGCAAAAAAAAAAATAAGCCATAGGCCAATAGCATTGACATCATCTGGGAGCTTGCTAGAAACACAGACTTGCAGGCTTCAGTGAGATTGGAAACACTACAGAAGTTCTAATTAGAAACATTAGGTGTTGCATAGATTTGAAAGGTCAAGAAGAAAAAATGGGGTCCAACCAGATATAACTGTAGGTATGAGACTCTCCCCTGTTGTCATCTTGGATTTGTAGCTACCGCACCTGGGGTATTGAACACACACTATTCATGGAGTGTTTTCATAAAGCAACATTATTTTGTACTCTCATTGTCCTTTTGTCTTTAATTACTGGGGTTAGTTTTCCATGACTGGATAAAAATCTGGCATTTCTGTGACTCTCTGGTCAGGGTCTTTCTAATCTATTCAAATCAGAAGATAGAGTCTCAATTTAAAATTAGAATGTGAAGATCCTTCATTCAAGAGCATACATTCCTTCTCATCCCACAAATAGAAGGGGCTCTTATAGGGGCTCTTCTTTCCCTGGAAGAAGAGAGTGTGGTCAGTCTCTTCCCTCTTTTTGGATCACCTCCTCCACCACTTGATAGCTACTGATTTTCATGGTGGGGAGATGGTTGGGGTGAAGGGATGAGAGGTAATATGGAAAGAGGGCAGGTAAGAAGTATAAGAAAGTTTTCCTTTCCCTGATACCATTTTAGACTGGTCTTGGGACTTCCTAGTTTGGCTAACTTTCAGTTACTCTGTGCTGAGGTCTGTTTGGGGCTTTAGGTATTCCTCTTGGACAGAACCTCCCTATCTCATGTGGTCTTGAAAATCTTGCCTCAACAAATCATAGGGATACAAGCCATTTCTGGCCTTGTGACACTTCTCAATCTTGGAGCAGCCAGCCAGCCTGTCTACCATTATATTGAACTGGCAAAATATGACATGAGTCCATTGTAAATGTTCCAATTGCAGGAGACATAAATCAACTTCTTTGAGAGGTCCTGGGAAGCCCCTCTAACTAGGCCTCAGAATGGTGGAATTCATAGCACATGGTATTTCATCCCAGGAGTTTATTTCTAAAATTCCTTCCAGATGTCCATGTAGTCTGGCCCAAACTGTAAGGTAGGTAAAGAGATAATAGTCATGAAAAGAATTTTCAGGTATTTTCCTTTGTAAATTTATATCTCTGGTAATTATTTTAGGAATTTTGAATGTATTGAATCTTCATGCCCCATTGAAATATCCAATTTAAAAATTGAGGTGAGGACTTCCCTGGTGGCACAGTGGTTGAGAGTCCGCCTGCCAATGCAGGGGACATGGGTTCATGCCCTGGTCCGGGAAGATCCCACATGCTGTGGAGTGGCTAGGCCTGTGAGCCATGGCCGCTGAGCCTGCGCATCCGGAGCCTGTTCTCCGCAACAGGAGAGGCCACAACAGTGAGAGGCCCGCGTACCGCCAAAAAAAAAAAAAAGAAAAAGAAAAAATTGAGGTGAAACTGGCCTAACTTTTAAGAAAATCATAGTATGTATATAGCTTTGGTAAATACCTTGGCAAATCTGAAGCTCTGGTGAATGAGCCAAGGAAAGTCTACTGGTAGTAGTGTTGAGGGATCATTTGGCACAAAGAAGGAACCAGGAATGATTAACTTGATGAATAAAAAGAGTAGATATTTGGAGGAGAGTGTGGATTTTTGAGTACAGTGTCTGCCACATAAATATATTTCTAGCTTCAATTTTCTGACACAGTTAAATCCTAGAGAATGCAGTAAATAAAAATAGAACTTTCACTAAAAGTCACACCCCACTGTGACCTAAACAACTCTATTTTAGGAATGTTTCTAACAGTATGTGATCCACAGAAAAACATGCTGTCTCCCTGATTCTGCCACAGAGAAAGACCCAGGAGAGACCCAGGCAAAATAATTATTCTGTGCTCAGGGGGAGGAGGGAGAGAGAGTGGCCAAAGGGGATGGAAGAGTAGGTTCTTGCCTGTGGGTCCATGCAGAGAAGACAAGGACTCTCCTGTGTCCACAGGAGTGTGGGAAGACTTGTTTCTCAGGAAGCTGTGGTGACTGTCACAGAGCACCATGGCTGCCATGAGAGTGGACTTGTTCTTGAACTCATAAGGCCTCCCATGAACTGGAGGTGTAGTGGAACAGGGGAGACGCTGGAGGAGCTGAAGCTCTCTTTAAGTAAATAGAGATTGTGAATTAATGAAATTTCAGTACAAATATCTGTGTGATCTCATTTGTTACTCAAAGGATTATAAGGCCTAAGAAAATTTGGCTTTGGAATTATAAGGTCAGTTTTGTCAGTAACTGAGTGGAGCTCTTGAATATTGAGAAGAAACTCACAAAAATAAGATTTGAAGTCATCAAGAATAGGTCAAGCTTGCTAAGGAATCATAAAAACTCATGAAAGAGCAAATGTACTCCCTTTTTTCTCTACAGTTTCTCTCTTTCTGAGTGGAGGAAGCACTGAAGCAATTATTTTAGTCGTAAACCATTGACATATGGTGAGCAGAACATATAGAAGCTAACCTTAACCTTTTCATCCTCAGAAATGGTTACATCTTTTTCAATGGAGTTAGCATTAATGCATATGCACCTTTAAAATGTCTGTTAACAACATTAACCACTCTTACTATGACATTTCTTTCTCTATATATCAACACCATTTTTGAATTTTCATATTTTCTTCTGGCAATTTTCAAAAATTCTTAATCTCCTTCCATTATTTGCATTTCCTTTCTCACCTTATTCACTTTTCAAAGTAAAAAGGAAAGAATATTGATGGGGGAAAAAAACATTCAACTTTCCTCAAATGTTTTTCAACTAACAAAAAATGACTTTTGTTTTACTTTTTCCTTTGGACAAATATGTCATTTGAGCTAATTTCATGGAGACTCAGTCTCATGTTAATACTTTACTCTGTGTTCAGTTTAATGTTTCAGTGTCTGAATCTAAGTCTGGGAAGACTGGGAAAGTATCATCAGAGACATTTGGGCTTTACACCAAAGAATAGAATCAGACTGCCACATGAAACAAGACTTAAAACTGAGAACAGGACTCAGCTGTGAAACATATGTTTGGGGAAGAAAAGTACTTTTCTTCTTCATAGTAGCATTACCTTTGATATAGTCCCCATTTGGCAGTCTTGACTAATAAAGCACTTTTAACAAAAACAATCTTGTAAAATTCTTGGTTTTCATCCTTCCATGTTTTAAATTCATCAGATTCAGCAGTGCCCTTTTCTGAAAATTAAGATTAGTGGTCTTTAATAAAGGTTTGTAAAGCACATATACACTGATGTTAAATCAGGTGAAACAAACTTAAGTGTTTCTGGAGGATGGAGAAGTTGAGGTTAGCTTCTGTCCATTTGATTAAACATATGTCAGTGGAGCATGACTAGAATAAATGGAGCACAAGAGTATGATCCTTAGTCAGATAACATGATTCAGTTTATTACTAAGGTGAAATCAGAGACCAGTGACCAGTTATCATGCTGTGAAATTGCATTTTCTGCTACATTTGTGCTACCCCTCTGAACTAAGGAGCTAGGTCACTGTTGTATCATGTTAAACAGAATATGCAAGTCAGTGAAGGCCTTTCAAGTAGCAACATCTGGGTGATACTTCCCAGTACAAAAAGGGCCTCAAGGAACTGAGCCTCGCGTAGTTGCACATCTGTTTCAGGTTTGAAAATGTTGTGTTCTCGTGAGCATGTCCTTGAAGACTTTTTAGTTGCTGATTGTAAATTTCATCATTTTTCAGAAGTATTGATATAATGGCTGCAAACACACTTTGTGAACAATGTTCTGAGGGCTGTATGCTTCTCAGAGGGAGTACATTTTGGGAAGTGGTCAGGTAGGTCCTTGATATAAAGTGTATGCTTTTGAAATATATGTTTCATAATCACTCAATGAACAAGATCATAGCATTTTCTACTTTCTGATGTGAGAATAACATGCCTTTCCCTGTTCTGTTCTGGTTTTGGAGTTTGTTTATCTCAAAAAAAAATAAAAGGTAAATTAATTAAACAATTGCCTTGGTGACAGGTAAATGAAAAGCCACACCAAAATATTCTATTGATACATTCAAGAAACTTGGTGCTCCACTAGGACTAAGTCAGATGTGGCACTGGAGGTTAAACACCTGTCTTATTAATGGGTCTTTGGAAGAGCAGCTACTTAAAAATAATTCATCTGGTGAGTTAACTGAGATTCAAGTTAGCCCCCAAGTGCTAGGTTTATGCTTGGTGTCCAAATTAATTACCTCCAAATTATAGCTTGGATGACTTGTTTCAATTCAGCCAAGAAGGACAGAAAAAAAAGAATAGGACAGCCAAGTGAAGAAAGAGAAGAATGAATAATCTCAATATGATGACTACAAATCAAAGCCAAAAGTGTCTAAGCACAATTACTGTGATGCACCTACCATTGCTCTATACATCTATTTATCTCTGCAGAGAGTACATGGTGCTGTTGTAAGAATTTAAAGGAGCTTGTGTGGTCTTAGCTCTACAAAAAACACCCTTGGCTATAATGTCTGTATAATAGATATTTTCAGAGTTAGAGTGGAAATCACATGTTTATCTTTTCCTATTTGATCCTTAATACATGAGAGTTGTATTGAATAGAAACTTTAAGTGGTCAGAATATGGTGGCTACAAATGTTACAGGATAGAGCTTCAAAAGTTCCCAAATAAATGATTTGTCAGTAGCAAAAGAATTTTGGTGTCAGGACAGAAGCACCAAATACAGTTTCAGCCCAGGCAGAAGGATGGAGATAACAAAACTCAGCAGTAATCACAGACTACGAACTGGCTTTCAGGGTGAGGGAGGAACCAAGGG
>NW_006785255.1:1319873-1335736 GCF_000442215.2 Lipotes vexillifer
CAGGAATCCCAGACTAAGAACTGGCTTTCAGGGTCAGGGAGGAACCAAGGGCAATGAGGCAGAGCTCTAAAGTCAGTCAGTTCTACCATTGAAAACTGACATGCTGCTTCCCCAAACTTCAGATTCCTCATCAGTCACATCTGACTTCTTTCTCAGAATCGAGCTATGATATGAGCACTCCTATTATTCTTAGTTTACAGTTTAGAAAAGTAAGGCCCCAGAGAGGTTATGTAACTTACCCTGGGTAAGATGATGTGAATGAGTGAGGACCCATGGCAGTTTGACCACAGCACCCTGTTCTCAGCAGCGATTCTTTACCTCCTTTCAATGATGTCAATAATTAATAGCATATTTAAAAATGTCAGTAATTCTAATGATGTTATTTTGAGATTCCAAGATGTATAGAATGGCATGTGTGATTAATATGCTTACCAGTACAGGTTCGACTAAAACAACCCGGGTTCCTATTTGTGCAGAAGATTTGATTTTCAGAAGAAAAGATCCTTAACTAAAATTATAGTTTTAAATTTTAGTATCTTTTTTCTTATATTTAATGACATTTTGTGATTGCTGAAGTAATAAATACTTGCTTTACAAAGTTGAGTAAGGCAAGACATACATAGAAGAAATAAGAAAATTTCACATAGTCCTGGCAACTAGATAAAATTATTTTATACATTTTGTTGGATTGTGCTATTGCATGTATGCTATATGTATACTTAGGGTGTGAATATATGAGTACAGATGCTAGGAAGATATTTGTCCAAGCTCACACAAAACTAAGTGGTAAAACTAAGATTTTAACACAGGTTTGCCTGAAATAGATTTTTGAATATATAAATATGTACATATCCAAAAACTCATATCTGTATAACACATAAATAAAATTTTACTTAAAAATTATTGCTATTCATTACAGTATGCATCTAGACCATTTTAGCATTCACCTTAAGTTTTATACCCATACTAGAAGTTATATAGACACGGTTTAACCAATCTCAATGTTCACTTCAGTTTTTTAGACCAATATTTGCCTATTCTTGAGGGGTTTTTTTAACCAGTTTATTTAGGTATGATTGACATACAAAAAGCATATTTCATATATATACAAACTGATGAATTTGGAAATAAGTATGTATCCATGAACCATCACCACAATCTACATCATAAACATATCCATCATCTCCAAAAGTTTCCTCCCAACATCCTCTTTTGTTTCAGCTTTACTGGGGTATCATTGACAAAGCTGTAAGATATTTAAAGTGTACAACATGATGATTTGATATATGTATACATTGTGAAAGGATTCCCCCCATCATCAAGTTAGTTAACATATCTGTCACCTCACAGATTTATCTTTTTTGTGTGTGTGAGAATGTGTAAATTCTACTCTGTTAGTAAATTTTGATTATAGAATAGTGTTATCAACTATAGTAACATTATTGCCCCAGACCTTATTTATTTTATAACTGAAAGTTTGTACCCTTTACCAAACTCTCCCTATTTGTCCCACTCCCCAACTCCAGTAACCACTTTTTTACTATTTGCTTCTATGTGTTCAACATTTTTTTTTTTTTGATTCCACATAGATGATACCATGTGGTATTATTCTTTCTAGCTGGCTTATTTCACTTAACATAATGCCCTCCAGGCTCATTCTTGTTGTCAAAAATGACAGAATTTCCTTCATATATAAGTATAAATAAACATATAAATATAAACATGAATTAACATACACACACACACACACACATATATATATATATGACATGAGAGTATAGATATCTCTTTTTGTAAATTAATTTTTGTAGGAGTATAGTTGCTTTATAAAGTTGTGTTAGCTTCTATTGCACAGCAAAATGAATCAGGCATACATATACATATATCCCTTCCCTTTTTGGATTTCCCTCCAATTTAGAACACCAGAGTGCATTAAGAAGAGTGCCCTGTGCTATACACTATGCTCCCATCAGTTGTCTATTTTATGCATAGTATCAATAATGTATATGTGTCAATCTCAATCTCCCAATTCCTCCCACCTCACCCCTTTCCCCCTTGGTATCTATACATTTGTTCTCTATGTCTGTGTATCTATTTCTGCTTGGAAAATAAGGTCATCTATGCCAATTTTCTAGATTCCACATATATGCATTAATATACGATATTTATTTTTCTCTTTCTGACATGCTTCACTCTGTACAACAGACTCTAGGTCCATCCACATCTCTACAAATGACCTAATATTGTTAATTTTTATGGCTGAGTAATATTCCATTGTATATATGTACCACATATTCTTTACCCATTCCTATGTTGATGGACATTGAGGTTGTTTCCATGCCTGGTTATTGTAAATAGTGCTGCAAAGAACATTGGGGTGTATGTGTCTTTTTGAATCATGGTTTTCTCTGGCTATATGCCCAGTACTGGGATTGCTTGGTCATATGGTAGTTCTATTTTAAGTTTTTAAAGGAACCTCCATACTGTTCTCCATAGTGGTTTTATCAATTTACATTCCCACCAACAGTGCAAGAGGGTTCCTTTTCCTCCACACCCTCTCCAGCATTTATTTTTTGTAGATTTTTTGATGATGGCCATTCTGACCTGTGTCAGGTGATACCTCATTGTAGTTTTGATTTACAGTTTTCTAATAATTAGTGATGTTCAGCATCTTTTCATGTGACTGTTAGCCATCAGTATGTCTTCTTTGAAAAAATGTTTATTCAGGTTTCCTGCCCATTTTTTGATTGGTCTGTTTGTTTTTTTGATATTGAGGGTGCTTGTATATTTTGGAGATTAATCCTTTGTCAGTTGCTTCATTTGCAAATATTTTCTCCCATTCTGAGGGTTGTCTTTCTGTCTTGTTTATGGTTTCCTTTGCTGTGCAAAAGCTTATAAGTTTTATTAGGTCCCACTTGTTTATTTTTGTTTTTATTTCTATTACTCTAGGAGGTGGGTCAAAAAAGAACTTGATGGGATTTATGTCAAAGAGTGCTCTTCCTATGTTTTCCTCTATGAGTTTTATAGTATCTGGTCTTACATTTAGCTCTTTAAACCTTTTGAATTTATTTTTGTGTACGGTGTTAGGGAGTAGTCTAATTTTATTCTTCTGCATGTAGATGTCTACTTTTCCCAGCAGCACTTATTGAAGAGACTGTCTTTTCTCCATTGTATATTTTTGCCTCCTTGTAATAGATTAGGTGACTATAAGTGCATGGGTTTATCTATGGACTTTCTATCTTGTTCCATTGATCTATGCTTGTGTTTTTGTGCCAGTACCATACTGTTTCATTACTGTAGCTTTGTAGTATAGTCTGAAGACAGGGAGCCTGATTCCTCCAGCTCCGTTTTTCTTTCTCAAGATTGTTTAGACTGTTTGGTGTCTTTTCTGTTTCCATACAAATTGTAATATTTTTTGTTCTATTTTTGTGAAATTTGCCATTGGTAATTTGATATGGATTGCATTGAATCTGTAGATTGCTTTGAATAGTACAGTCATTTTCACAATATCGATTCCTGCAATCCAAGAACATGGTATATCTCTCCATGTATTTCCATCTTTTTAAATTTCTTTCATCAGCATCTTATAATTTACTGCTTACAGGTCTTTTACCTCCTTAGGTAGGTTTATTCCTAGGTATTTTATTCTTTCTGTTGCAATAGAAAATGGGATTGTCTCCTTAATTTCTTTCTGATATTTCATTGTTAGTGTATAGGAATGCAAGACATTTCCTCGTATAAATTTTGTATCCTGCAACTTTACCAAACTCATTGATTAGCTCTAGTAGTTTTCTGGTGGCATCTTTAGGATTTTCTATGTATAGAATCATGTAATCTGCAAACAGTGAGAGTTTTATTTCTTCTTTTACAATTTGAATCCCTTTTATTTCTTTTTTTTCCTCTAATTGGTGTGGCTAGGACTTCCAAAACTATGTTGAATAATAGTGGTGAGAGTGGAGAAGCTTCAAGATGTCTGAAGAGTAAGACGTGGAGATCACCTTCCTCCCCACAAATACATCAGAAATACATCTACATGTGGAACAACTCCAACAAAACACCTACTGAATGCTGGCAGAAGAACTCAGACCTCCTGAAAGGCAAGAAACTACCCACATACCTGGGTAGGGTAAAAGAAAAAAGAAAAAACAGAGACAAAGAATGGGGGTGAGACCTGCACAAGTGGGAGGGAGCTGTGAAAGAGGAAAGGTTTCCACACACTAGGAAGTCCCTTCATGGGCAGAGACTGTGGGTGGTGGAGGGGAGGAGTTTTGGATCCACGGAGCAGAGCGCAGCAACAGGGGTGCGGAGGGAAAAGCAGAGAGATTCCCACACAGAGGACTGGTGCTGACCAGCACTCACCAGCCCAAGAAGCTTGTCTGCTCACCTGCTAGGACAAGTTGGGGCTGGGAGGTGAGGCTCAGGCTTCGGAGGTCCGGATCCCAGGGAAAGAACTGGGGTAGGCTGCGTGAACACAGCCTGAAGGGGGCTAGTGTGCCACAGCTAGCTCTGAGGGAGTCTGAGAAAAAGTCTGAAGCTGCCGAAGAGACAAAAGTATTTTTCTTGCCTCTTTGTTTCCTGGTGCACTAGGAGAGGGCATTAAGAGCGCCACTTAAAGGAGCTCCAGAGATGGGCGCAATCTGTGGCTATCAGCATGGACCCCAGAGATGGGCATGGGATGCTAAGGCTGCTGCTGCAGCCACCAAGAAGTGATGAGCAAGCACAGGTCACTATCCACACCGCCCCTCCCGGGTGCCTCTGCAGCCCGCTACTGTCAGTGTCCCACAATCCAGGGACACCTTCCCCAGGAGAAGGCACAGTGCGCCTCAGGCTGGTGCAACATCATGCTGGCCTCTACTGCCACAGGCTCGCCCAGCATCCGTATTCTTCCCTCCTGCCAGATAGAGTGAGCCAGAGTCCCCGAATCAAATGAACCTTTAACCCCGTCCTGTCTGAGCGAAGAACAGAAGCCCTCAGGTGACCTACATGCAGAGGCGGGTCTAAACCCGAAGTTGAACACCAGGAGCTGTGTGACAAAAGAAGAGAAAGGGAAATTTCTCCCAAAAGCCTCAGGAGCAGTGGATTAAACCTCCACAATCAACTTGATGTACACTGCATCTGTGAAATAACTGAATAGACAACAAATCATCCCAAATTGAGGAGGGGGACTTGGGAGAAATGATATATATATATTTTTTCCCATTTTTCTTTTGTGAGTGTGTATGTGTATGCTTCGGTGTGTGATTTTGTCTGTAGAGCTTTGCTTTTACCATTTGCCTTAAGGTTCTGTCTGTCCTTTTTTGTTTTATTTATTACTTAATTTTTTTTTCTTAATAATGATTTATTTTAATAACTTTATTTTATTTTACATTATTTTATTTTATTTTATCTTCTTCTTCTTTTTTTTTCTCCCTTTTATTCTAAGTCATGTGGAAGACAGGCTCTTGGTGCTCCAGCCAGGAGTCAGGGCTGTGCCACTGAAGTGGGAGAGCCAACTTCAGGACACTGGTCCACGAGAGATCTCCCACCTCAACATAATATCAAATGGCAAATATCTCCCAGAGATTTCCATCTCAATGTCAAGACCCAGCTCCACTCAATTACCAGCAAGCTACAGTGCAGGACACCCTATGCCAAACAACTGGCAAGACAGGAGCACAACCCCATCCATTAGCACAGAGGCTGCCTAAAATCATAATAAAGCCACAGACACTCCAAAACACACCACCAGACATGGACCTGCCCATCAGAAAGACAAGATCCAGCCTCATCTACCAGAACACAGGCACTAGTCCCCTCCACCAGGAAGCCTACACAGCCCACTGAACCAAACTTAGCCACTGCAGACAGACATCAAAAATAATGGAAATTATGGGCTTCCCTGGTGGTGCAGTGGTTGAGAGTCTGCCTGCCAATGCAGGGGACATGGGTTTGTGCCCAGGTCCGGGAAGATACCACATGCAGAGGAGCAGCTGTGCCCATGAGCCATGGCCACTGAGCCTGCGCGTCTGGAGCCTGTGCTCCGCAATGGGAGAGGCCACAACAGTGAGAGGCCTGCGTACCGCAAATAATAATAATAATAATAATAATGGGAACCATGAACCTTCAGCCTGCAAAAAGGAGACCCCAAACACAGTAATTTAAGCATAATGGGAAGACAGAGAAACGCACAGCAGATGAAGGAGTAAGGCAAAAACCCACCAGACCAAATAAATGAAGAGGAAATAGGAAGTCTACCTGGAAAAGAATTCAGAATAATGATAGTAAAGATGATCCAAAATCTTGGAAATAGAATGGAGAAAATACAAGAAATGTTTAAGAAGGACCTAGAAGAACTAAAGAGCAAACAAACAGAGATGAACAAAACAATAAATGAAATTAAAAATTCTCTAGAAGGGATCAATAGCAGAATAACTGAGGCAGAAGAATGGCTAAGTGACTTGGAAGATAAAAAGTGGAAATAACTACTGCAGAGCAGAAGAAAGAAAAAAGAATGAAAAGAATTGCAGACAGTCTCAGAGGCCTCTGGGACAACATTAAACACAACAACATTCGAAGATAGGAGTCCCAGAAGGAGAAGAGAAAAAGAAAGGGACTGAGAAAATACTAGAAGAGATTATGGTTGAAAACTTCCCTAATATGGTAAAGGAAATAGTTAATCAAGTCCAGGAAGCACAGAAAATCCCATACAGGATAAATACAAGAAGAAACATGCCAAGACACATATTAATCAAACTATTAAAAATTAAATATAAATAACAAATATTAAAAGCAGCAAGGGAAAAAAAGCAAGTAACACATAAGGGAATCCCCATAAGGTTAACAGCTGATCTTTCAGCAGAAACTCTGCAAGCCAGAAGGGAGTGGCAGGACATATTTAAAGTGATGAAAGAGAAAAACCTACAACCAAGATTGCTTTACCCAGCAAGGATCTCATTCAGATTTGACAGAGAAATTAAAAGCTTTACAGACAAGCAAAAGCTAAGAGAATTCAGCACCACCAAACCAGCTTTACAACAAATGTTAAAGGAACTTATCTAGGCAGGACCCACAAGAGAAGGAAAAGACCTACAATACTAAAAACAAAACAATTATGAAAATGGTAATAGGAACATACATATTGATAATTACCTTAAATGTAAATGGTTTAATTGCTCCAAACAAAAAACATAGACTGGCTGAATATATACAAAAACAAGACTCGTGTACATGCTGTCTACAAGAGAACCACTTCAGACCTAGGGAAACATACAGACTGAAAGTGAGGAGATGGAAAAAGATATTCCATGCAAATGGAAATCAAAAGAAAGCTGGAGTAACAATTCTCATATCAGGCAAAATAGACTATAAAACAAAGACTATTACACAAGACAAAGAAGGACACTACATAATGATCAAGGGATCAATCCAAGAAGAAGATAAAACAATTGTAAATATTTATACACCCAACATAGGAGTGCCTCAATACATAAGGCAAATACTAACAACCATAAAAGGGGAAATCAACAGGAACACGATAATAGTAGGGGACTTTAACGTCCCACTTTCACCAATGGACTGATCATCCAAAATGGTCAGAATGATCATCATCAAAAAACCTAGAAACAATAAATGCTGGAGAGGGTGTGGAGAAAAGGGAACACTCTTGCACTGCTTGTGGGAATGTGAATTGGTACAGTCACTATGGAGAACAGTAAGGAGGTTCCTTAAAAAACTACAAATAGAACACCATATGACCCAGCAATCCCACTACTGGGCATATACCTTGAGAAAACCATAATTCAAAAAGAGTCATGTATCAAAATGTTCATTGCAGCTCTATTTACAATAGCCAGGACATGGAAGCAACCTAAGTGCCCATCAACAAATGAATGGATAAAGATGTGGCACATATATACAATGGAATATTACTCAGCCATAAAAAGAAATGAAATTGAGTTATTTGTAGTGAGGTGGATGGACCTAGAGTCTGTCATACAGAGTGAAGTAAATCAGAAAGAGAAAGACAAATACCGTATGCTAACACATATATATGGAATCTAAGATAAAAAGAAATGTTATGAAGAACCTAGGGGTAAGATGGGAATAAAGATGCAGACCTACTAGAGAATGGGCTTGAGGATATGGGGAGGGGGAAGGGTAAGCTGTAACAAAGTGAGAGAGTGACATGGACATATACACTGTGAAACATAAAATAGATAGCTAGTGGAAAGCAGCCGCATAGCACAGGGAGATCAGCTCGGTGCTTTGTGACCACCTAGAGGGGTGGGATAGGGAGGGTGGGAGGGAGGGAGATGCAAGAGGGAAGAGATATGAGGACATATGTATACATATAACTGATTCACTTTGTTATAAAGCAGAAACTGACACACCATTGTAAAGTGATTATACTCTAATAAAGATGTTAAAAAAGAAAAAAAAAAGGAATAAAAATGGGGAAAAAATATTGGTGAGAGTGGACACCCTTGTCTTGTTCCTGATATTAGCATAAATGCTTTCAGGTTTTCACCACTGAGAATAATGTTTCCTGTGGGTTTCTCATATATGGCCTTTATTACTTTGAGGTATGTTCACTATGTTCCAAATTTCTAGAGTGTTTTTAGGATAATTGGGTGTTGATTTTTGTTGAAAGATATTTTTCTATTTTCTCAATCATCTATTGAGATGACCATATGGTTTTTATTCTTCAGTTTGTTAATATGGTGTATTGCCTTGAGTAATTTGTGTATATCGAAGAATCCTTGCATCCCTGGGATAAATCCCACTTGATCATGGTGTATGATACTTTAAAGTGTTGTTGGATTCTGTTTGTTGTATTTTGTTAAGGATTTTTGCACCTATGTTCATCAATGATATTGGCCTGTAGTTTTCTTTTTTTGTAGTATATCTGGTTTTGGTATCAGGGTAATGCTGGCCTCATAGAATGAGTTTGGGAGTTTTCCTTCCTTCCTCTGCTATTTTTTGGAAGAGTTTGAGAAGGATGGTTTTTAGCTCTTCTCTAAATGTTTGGTAAAACTTAGAGAAGAGCTAATCAAGAGCTAAGCCATCTGGTCCTGGACTCCTCTTTTTTGGAAGATGTTTTAATCACAATTTCAATTTCATTACGTGTGATTGGTCTGTTCATATTTTCTATTTATTCCTGGTTCAGTCTTGAAATGTTGTAGTTTTTCTAAGAATTTGTCCGTTTCTTCCAGGTTGTCCATTTTATTGGTATATAGTTCCTTGTAGTGCTCTCTTATGATACTTTGTATTTCTGTGATGTCAGTTATAACTTCTTTTTTGTTCCTAATTTTATTGATTTGAATCCTCTCCCTTTTTTTCTTGATGAGTGTGGCTAAAGGTTTATCAATTTTGTTTATCTTTTCAAAGAACCACCTTTTACTTTTATTGATCTTGCTATTGTTTTCTCGGTTTCTATTTCATTTATTTCTATTCTTATCTTTATGATTTCTTTCCTTCTACTAACTTTGGGCTTTGTTCTTTCTTCTTTCTCTAGTTGCACTAGGTGTACCGTTAGGTTGTTTACTTGAGATTTTTCTTGTTTATTGACATAGGATTTTATTGTTATAAACTTCCCTTTTGGAACTGCTTTTGCTCCATCCCACAGGTTTTGGGTCATTGTGTTTTCATCGTCATTTGTTTCTAGGTATTTTTGTATTTCTGCTTTGATTTCTTCAGTGATCTCTTGATTCTTTAATAGCGTGTTGTTTAGCCTTCATGTGTATGTAATTTTTACCTTTATTTCCCTGTAATTGATTTCTAATTTCATAGCATTGTGGTCAAAAAATGCTTCATATGATTTCAATTTTCTTAAATTTACCGAGGCTTGATTTGTGCCTGAAGATGTGATCTATCCTGGAGAATGTTCCATGAGCATTTGAGAAGAAAGTGTATTCTGCTGCTTTCAGGTGGAATATCCTGTAAATATCAATTAGGTCTATTTGGTCTATTGTGTCATTTAAAGCTTATGTTTCCTTATTTATTTTCTGTCTGGATGATCTGTCCATTGGTGTAAGTGAGGTGTTAAAATCCCTCACTCTTTATGTTACTGAAAATTTCCCCTTTATGGCTCTTAGCATTTGCCTTGTACATTGAAGTGCTCCTATGTTGAGGGCATAGATATTTACAATTGTTATATCTTCTTCTTGAGCTGATCCCTTGATCATTATGTAGTGTCCCTCCTTGTCTCTTGTGATAGTCTTTATTTTAAAGTGTATCTTGTCTGATATGAGTATTACTACTCCAGCTTTCCTTTGATTCCCATTTGCAGGGAATATCTTTTTCCATCCCCTCACTTTCAGTTTGTGTGTGTCCCTAGTTCTGAAGTGGGTCTCTTGTAGACAGCATATATACGAGTTTGCTTTTGTATCCATCCAGCTAGTCTGTATCTTTTGGTTGGAGCATTTAATCCATTTACATTTAATGTAATAGTAGATATGTATATTCATATTACCATTTTCTTAATTTTGGGAGGTTTGTTCTTGTAGGTCTTTTTTCTTTTTTTGTGTTTCTTGCCTAGAGAATTCCTTTAGCATTTGTTGTAGAGCTGGCTTTGTGGTGTTGAATTCTCTTAGCTTTTGCTTGTCTTTGAAACTTTTGATTTCTCTGTCAAATCTGAACAGAGTCCTTGCTGGATAGAATAGTCTTCATTGTAGGTTTTTCCCTTTCATCCCTTTAAATATGTTCTGCCACTCGCTTCCGGCCTGCAGAGTTTCTGCTGAAAAATCAGCTGGTGATGTTGTGGTGATTCCCTTGTAGGTTATTTGTTGCTTTCCCTTGTTGCTTTTAATATTTTTTCTTTGTATTGAATTTTTGTTAGTTTGATTAATATGTGTCTTGGCATGTTTCTCCTTGGGTTTATCCTGTATTGAACTCTCTGTGCTTCCTGAACTTGATTGCCTATTTCCTTTCCCATGTTAGGGTAGTTTTTGACTGTAATCTCTTCAAATATTTTCTCATGTCCTTCTCTTCCTGTTCTTCTTCTGGGACCCCTATAATTCAAATGTTGGTGTATTTAATGTTGTCCCAGATGTTTCTGAGCCTGCCCTCAATTCTTTTCATTATTTTTCTTTATTCTGCCCCCCAGCCTTTATTTTCACCATTCTATCTTCCAGCTCACTTATTCATTCTTCTGCCTAAGTTATTCTGTGATTCCTTCTAGTGTATTTTTCATTTCAGTTATTGTGTTGTTCATCACTGATTGTTTGTTCTTTAGTCTTTGTTAATCTTCTCGATCTGTGCCTCCATTCTATTTCCAAGATCTTAGGTCATCTTTACTAGCATTACTCTGATTTATTTTTTATGTAGATTGCCTACTTCCTCTTAATTTACTTGGTCTTGTGAGATTTTACCTTGCTCCTTCATCTGCAATGTATTTCTCTGTCATCTCATTTTGTCTAACCTACTGAATTTATGGTCTTCTTTCCACAGGCTGCAGGGTCATAGTTCCTCTTGCTTCTGTTGTCTGCCCCCTGGTGAGTGAGATTTGTCCAGGGTCTTGTGTAGACTTCTTGGTGGGAGGTCCTGGTGCCTTCTCTCTGGTGGGTGGTGTTGAGTCTTTTCCCTCTGAAGGGCAGGGTCTCATCAGTTGGTGTATTGTGGGGTATCTGTGAGTTTAATACAACATTAGGCAGCCTGCCTACTGATGAGTGGGACTGTGTTCCTGTCTTGCTGGTTGTTTGGCCTGAGGTGTCTAGCACTGGAGCCTGCAGGCTTGGTCTTTGTGCTGATATGGATACTTTTGGGAGCATGCATGCTGATTAATATTCACTGGACCCAGGAATTCTCTGGTGGTACAGCATCCTGGACTTTACATTCCCAACCCAGAGGCCCAGGCCTGACCTCTGTCCAGGGAACCAAGCATCCACAAGCTACACAGTGTGGCCCAAGAGAAAAGAGAGAAAAGAAAAGGAAAGAAAAAAAAAGGAAAGGAAAGGAAACAAGCACATGAACAAAACCCAAGACAAATAGAAAAAACAGCATCAAACAAACAGCGGCAAACAAGAGCACAGCACACAGATACACACACATTCAGAAAAAAGAGAAAAATAAAATAAGTCAAAGTAACAGACCAACAAAGAAAATAATTCTAATATAAGAACAGTCAATAAGGACTAAACTAACAAAAACAAAGAGTGAAAAATAAAAGCAGAAAGAGAACAGACAACACAAAAGGGAAGGAAACAAAATATACACATAAAAACAATGAAAAAAATAAAATAAAGAACAGATAACAAAGAACAAAAACAAGGGAAAAAACCACAAAGCAACAAAAAAATAAAGTAAAAAAAGAAAAAGAAAAAATTATAAGTATTTAAACAAGATAAAATAATAATAAAAATCAAAAATAAAAGAAAAGATAATAAAAGCAACAATACCAACAACTGAGCAAAATGAAACAAACAAAAAATAATATTAGTACTAAGAATATTTTCCTACAGCCTCCTCTGTCTGTCCTTGCTCCCACTCTGAGTCAGAACCAATCCCCAGAAGGCCTTCCAATACCTCTAGGTAGGTCTTTGGACCTGCTGTGGGCACTGTGGAGCCAGCACAGACTCTTGCCTGGCCTGATTCCAGAGGGTACTTGTTCCCAGAGTCCGGTGCTGTAAAGGCTAGACCAGTCTCAAATGTTGAAACACTCATCTATTCAGGTATTACACAGATGCAGGATTTACCCCACAGATCTTGGGTATTTAATCCACAGCTATACAGCTGCATGGAAAGATTTCCATTCCTCTTCCTTAGTCACACCTCCCCTGCAGCTCAGCTTTGGTTTTGGCCCCACCTCTGCATGTGCACCACCCTCAGGTTTCTGTTCCTTGCTCAGGCAGGTGGAAGCAAAATCAGCAGCTGCTTAGGGCACACTTACTCACTCTTGCTGGGGCCTGGGTGCCACAATTGAAGTGTCTGCAAGTTGCCTGCAGCAGAGGGCCCTGCAGGCAGTTGGAACAGACTGGCACTGGCAAATGGGAGTGGTGGTGGCCCCACACCCTGTGCACCTCTCAACAATGGAGCCTCACTTTCCAGGCAGACCACACTTCCTCTAGGGGCATTCCCAGCCTCACATCCCCTCACTCCTGTCCCCTCTGCTGTATCCGCACAGCCGACAGCCAGGCAGCCCACCCTCCCTCTAGGGGCATTCCTGGCCACACATACCCTCACTCCCATCCCCTCTACTGTATCCGCACAGCCAACACAATTCCTCTCCCCTAATCTGTTCTCCCAGCCCCACGCTTCAACACTCTTCTCCCACCAGCATCAGAAGACTCTTATCTCAGGCAGGGGCACCCAGGACTGAGTCCCAAGGAGGTTTTGGGATGGGTGGCCCTCAGGGCCCTGGAACTCACATGGGTGGAGGAGACCCCAGGCCAATGGGGGAGCAGGCCAGCTCAGATGGGAGCTCCTCCTAGTGGCCGCAGAGGCCAAAGAAGCCAGAGGTTAGGAAAAGGGGTTGTAATGGTGGCTCTGCCCCTTGTGTGCCTCTCAACAATGATGCATTGCTTTTATGGTATCTCAGTCTTTTTCTGCAGACTTTCCCGGTTGTGGGACTTATTACTCCTGTCCCTTCAGGCTGTCTTTTCACAGCCAACAGCTGTCCCTTCCCTGAGTCTGCACTCCATACCCCACTTTCCAGCACCCAGGCCCCTTTCACAACAGGGAACTCATGATTCAGGAATGCACAGAACTGCAGTGTAGACCCTGAATGCAGTTCTTACTCTGTCCTGCCTTCCACAGACTGTCAGCTGTGTTCTCCTTTGATCCCCTAATAGTCCTTTTCTATCCCAGCTGATTTTCTCACCATGAGGGAGTTTTTCTGAGTGTGGGGACTTCCACTCACCTTCAGCTTCCCACTGAGGTTGCTGGTCCCTTTTTTGATTCCTTTTTTCTTCTCTTTTCATTTTTTTTAGGTGTCTGAAGTCTTCTGCTAATGTTCACCAGGTGTTCTGTGGGAATTGTTCCATCTGTAGATGAATTCCCTATGTACCCGTGAATTTTGTGTCCTCCTATTCCACCATCTTGACTCCCCAGATATCTCTTCAAGATAATGATTTCCTTTCCTTTGGATATATACCCAGAAGTGGGATTGCTGGATCATATAGTATTTCTTTTTTTAATTTCTTGAGGAAACTCCATACTGCTCTCCATCGTGGTGCACCAATTTACATTCCCACCAACAGTACGCAAGGGTTTATTTTTCCCCACGTCCTCAACAGCATTTGTTATTTTTGTCTTTTTGATAATAGACATCCTAATAGGGGTGAATTGCCCTCTTCATTTATTTTATTTTATTTTTTTTATAAGAATGCTAACCATAAGATCCACCCTCTTGGTAGAATTTTAAGTATACTATATGGTATTGTTAATTATAGGCACAATTTGAATTTCTTATTTTGATTAATATCTTAACTTCTTAGAGGACATGTTCAAATTTTCTTACAGAAAATAATTAAAGGTTATATTTTCTGACTCCCTTGGATGTCTGAAATATCAGGTGTCTGCACAAAGCAATGAAAATCCTTAATATGTGTCCAATATCAACTGGATCTGATCTTTTCTCTCATCAAAATATTTATCTCTTTACCTTGTTCCTTGGAACTCTATTTGGAGTTATTTAATCTGTCCTCTACTAAATTCATTCTCTGTTATATCTTCTATATCATGGAAAGACTGTACTATAATTTTTAGTTGCAAAATCATGTCTTTCACATTATAAATTTTCTTATCCAAGATCTTTTTCACTTTATGACTTAATACTGCATTTTATTTGATTCACTGTATACTTGTGTGTATAGGAAAGTGCAAATTAGAATTTTTAAAATTTTTCCTTGTAGTAAGTATATTTCAAGGGAAGGCACCTATGATGATCTTAGAACTCTTATTTTCTTCTGAACTGTGATATAATTTCAAAAGCATGGTGATTCCTTTTTACTTATCTTTGCATAAGGAAGTCCATGTTTACCCAGGATTGACTTAAAGTAAGTCTGGAATTGAGAATGATGTGGACCTCTAATTCTTTCATTTTCAAATTAAAAAAGTAAAAAAACTATTTATCATAGCTTTACTTGACTAGCTTTGGTATTCTGCAGACTAGGAGTTGTGGAAATGGAGTTTTGAGTCAGAACACTGGGCAATCATTGTAGGTAAATTTGCCTCTGATCCAAAGTATCTCCCATTGTGTGGTACTTAGTCTGTTCTCACTCTAGCCACCTCCTCTCTGAGTTGAGGGCTGTCAGTCATATTCTCCTGGGTCTCCTCCAACTGCTTTCTAGTACTCTTTCATTATAAGATAATTAAACAGCTATATTCGACTCACTGTCTTGCCCAGAAGTCCAGAACTGTGGTATGTATGTTAAAAATTAAGTTGTGAAATAGGACTTGGGAGACAGATAACCTGTCTACCTTTTTTAGCTATGTGTCTTTTGGAAAATTGTCTAACTTTTCTGAGTCTCAGTTTCCCAATCTGTAAATTGAGAGAAACTATTTTTTCTTCTGCAGGGCTGCTGTGAGGTTTCTGTGAGATATCAAAGCACTGCCAGTCCATGGCAAAGACCTTCAGTCAACTGTGGTGTGGTTTTCTACTGAACCAGATTCCTACTAGAAACCTTTTCAAAGCATGCCACAGGTCCACCACTCCCAAACAACATCCAGGACCTTCTTTGGTTACTAGCCTCTGTGATGCTTTTGTATTTTGCAGAGCTCTTAGTCAACGCTTGCACTTAGTAGGTACTCAATAAATAGTTTAAAATTAGTATGATGGACCTAATTTGGGGTGCCTTTGGGGATTAGTGAGTCATCTTCTGTGATAGTTTCTCATGTCTTGTTTTTACATAATTAGCTTTTTCCCATGGTTATACTTTAATAGGGAA
>NW_006785255.1:1335802-1344611 GCF_000442215.2 Lipotes vexillifer
AGGGAAAGAATTAAAGAAATAAGACCACTGGGAATGAGAGCCTAAGGAGCAACTAGACTAAAGAGAAGGAATAAGTGAACATTCTTCATGTGAGCATAGTGTAAAGAACTAGAAGTCCGGGAAGTTGCCCACTACCTCTTTTGCACATGTGCCACATTCCCTGTGAGATCAGTAGCAATCTTGTCCTTTCCTGAGCACTGGCACTAATCCCTGTCCTAAACAGCCTTGGATATGAGAAGAAGGAGAAGAAAAAAGTGGATTTAATGAAAATGCTTCTGTTACCAAATATGTTTCTGCTGCCTTTGTGCTGTATCCTGTCAGTACCCAACCATATGTTGTTAAAAACGCTCCCTAAAATATGTTTTTTTTAAACTACTTTGCAGTTATAATGGGTAATTGTGATCTGCTTCACAGATAGAAATGCATGAAAGTGACTCCTATGATATCACAAAACTTCAAAATGCATTAAAGGGCCGGGATGGAGGAAGAAAGGAAGCTGATCTCTACTCCTTTCTATAAATCACAGTAGGTACCTCTAATAGTTTAAGTCAGAAGGGAGCACTAGGGCAGTTGCTTCTAGTTAATATTAGGCCATCAGACTCTTGAGCTGTGCTTTTGTAACTGACCCTCTCCATGGCCCCTTTTTCCACCTTTAAAGATGAGTCTCTGTGTCTAGACTTCAGGGCATCTTAACTTCCCTCCAGCCACAAATCTCATCTACAACAACTGAGGCCTGCAGAGGCTCCCTCCAGTGGGCACTCCAGCTCTGTCAATCAGGTAAGAAATAGCCGGCACTAGCTGCAGCAGTTTGATTAACTGATCCTCTACATTAAGCAGAAAACTTTAGGAGAAACTGCCCTAATAGGCTGGGTTATCTACATGCTTAAACATCCTGGGAGAGCTTTCTCCATCTTTGCAGTAGATCATTCCCATTGACTTCATGGCCTAGGAAGACCCACTAACATTTACAGACTGCAGACAGAATCTCAGCTACAGTTGCCTACTCCTCTGCCCTAGAATCAGAGATATGAGGATGTCAAAGGGTGGTATTTCTGAAACACACTCGCTCTGATCCCAAGTCACACAGCTAGTTGACCTCAGGTTCCTCATCTTTAAAATGAAGGGAATGGACTAGATGCCATTCTAAGGCTCTCTAGTTTTAACATTTTATGAGTTGATGACACACAAATTTGTTCAAACATTACTTTGCATATTACTTGCTATCTTTCTAGTGAGCAATACAAAGTTAGTACAAGTCACAGATATAAAATTACAGAACCCCTTCACCCTGTTAAAAGCTAAACTGAGGCATATTAAAATTTTATCTATTGGAATCAGGCACTACAAAACTGTAAGTGGTAGCAGTGCTGTGCCAACTGGAGCTGGGGAGAGACTTTATAAAGAAGAGGCTGAAGCAAAGTAATGAAATTATTGATTGGCTGTAGCATAAAGTCTGGTTGGTTCTTTGTGATTGGTTATCCTTAGTTTTCAATTTCCTAACTTGAAGCACTTACATGCTTGGATTTTGGTTTGCTTATGCAGGCTTCCCAGCAGTAAAGCACCCCTGTCTAATGGCCTCCTTGTTTAATTAATGTAACACCACTAACACTTTAGAGGGAAGCTCAGACTAAGCCCACACTCATCCTCCTGAGGCAGAGGAAGCTTTTACCCTGGGACCTGGGTTTGCCTGTAGCTGTTGCTCCAGGTTCTGCCTTTTATCAGCTAAATGACAAAGGGAAGTCTCTTAAAACTCTTGAACTGGTTTCCATGTTTATAATGTGAGAGTCAGTTTGTTGTAAAGATATAATTCATATATGAAAAGTGCCTGGGAACATAGTATGTTCTCAATAGTTCACAGGCATGCATCTGTTCTGTAATATTGGGTGATTTTCTCCCCCTCCACTCCCATTTCTTCACATTTCACAAGTGGAGCAAGAGTTGGATGAGCTCAGGACCTGCCCTGGTCCCCGATTTCTCACATTCTTGCAGAGCCCTAAAAGAGGGCTCCAACAAAATATATTCTATTTATTTGACACATTTCAATCTCACTTCCTCAATTTGGGTTCTCCATACAGTTTTACTTTCAGAAACAGTTTGTTCTGTGACAAAAGGTTTGCAAAAATACAGGGATAATTGCTAAAGTTTCTCTCTTTTTGACAGTAATTCAATGCCTTTAACAAAATTTATAATCTTTTTGTACCTAAGTGTTTATATGTGTTGTTAAACCATAAAGTAAAAGTATATAAACATTTTCATATGTTCTACCAGATCAAATATGGTACATATGATAATAATCAGAACCACCAACCTAACATATTGTGAAAATGCCACATATGCATTTAATTATAGTTTCTGTTTTTCAAGCATGCATTCAGGGAAAGGAGGAAGTGGCTTTCTATTTAACTTCTTTGCTGCTAACAGAGCATGCATGCATTTTGGCAAGTTTCCTGGGGAACATCTGTCTAAAAGGGAACATTGGGGAGTTAATTGACATCTACCAAGCCTGGGCAACTGCTCTATGAACGATGCTGTCTCTGTTAAACTTCTTAACTGTGTATCCCTTTAAGCAGAGTCACAAAACATACTATTGATTCAGCTCTTTGAATAAAAAAGCAGATCACAAGCAAAACTTAAACTGGTTTATTTACAGAAGAGCTTTATGAAGTTGGTAAACAACTTAGACTCTTTATCCAAAAAAAATATTTGTAGAAGACGCCAATGCTGGGGTGGGGATAGGGTTATGGGGCGGGGTTTGTAAATGACTTGCGGATGTTTCCACTGGTTCATACCAAAGGAATGAATGGAAAAAGGCTCCTTAGAACTGGGTGGCAGGGGTGGAGAAGGGAAGGGATGGAGAATGAAAAAAACTAGCACTTTGACATTGCCTCAGTTCTGGTTGGAGGAAGTATAACAAAGGATTTGAAAAATAATAGAGCCAAACAATTTAGAGGAGCTGGCTGGACAGATATAAATAGAATTGAATTAAATCTTCTATTTCTCAGATAGGTTTGACAAGGAATGTGCTAATGGTATACAGATGAAGTAAGACTAAGTGACAGAATGAATAGTTCCATGCTACTTGGAAACTTAGTGGGAATGTTAGAATTTGAACTCAATGCCTTGCTCTAAATCCTGACATCCATTTTTTTAAGCTGAAGATATAAGTTTTTCCCCACTTCATAATTAATTGTGCCACAGTAAGGACACTTAAGACTCTGGTGACGGGTAAAAGACAAGACACTGAGTTAAATTTGAGTTCTGGATAACAATATTGTTTTTTGGCTAAATCTGGCAACTCTGGTCAGACAGTAATGTAAAATGACAGAAAGCCACAAGTAGTCCAAATAAGGCAAGCAAGGCTAAAACAGGACTAATGCAAAAGGCAAAGCTAGAAAGAGAAATCACGTAGAAGGGTAAAAACAGGAAACCACAAACTCCAAGGGAAGAATAAAATGGTAGGAGACTGGGGATGGTTGGTAAAGAGGAATCAGGAACTGGGGGATTTGCAAACCCAGCAGAAAGAAGCCAAAGCAGAAAAAGAGATAGAAAGTAATTTAGCATAACGTTGATAAGACACATACTAGGGCCTCATGACCAAAGTGATTATATTAGTTCAGGCTGTGATAGCAAAGTACAGAAATGTACTTACTCAGAGTTCTGGAAGTTAGAAGTCTGATATCAAGGTGTCAGCAGGGTTGATTTCTTTTGAGGTCTCTCTCATTGACTCGGAGTTGGCCATCATCTTTCAATGTCTTCTCATGGTCCTTTATCTGAGTGTGTCTGTATTCTAATCTCCTCCTCTTGTGAAGATGCCAGTCATATTGGATTAAGTTCAACCCATATGACTTCATTCTACCTAATTACCTCTGGAAAGGCCCGGTCTCCAAATACAGTCACATTCTGAGGTACTGGGGGCTAGGACTTCAACATAGGACTTTTAAGAGAACATAATTCAGTACATCACATGTTATACTCCCAAAATTGCAATCAACTCAGTTCATTTTTGCAAGCATTTATCACCACTTAAAATAGGTAATCTTGTGCCAGGTGTTGGGGAAACCAAGATTAATAGGGCATGATTCCTGCTTTCAGTGTGCCATGTAGTGGGGAGTCAGGCACATACATAAGAAAATTGGTTTAGAGAAAACAGATCTAGGTCAAATCCTGGAGCAACTCACTTGGTAAGTGAGCTTGGACAGTCTTCTGATCTGATAAAAGTGTAATTACATCTAGTAGTAGTTTTGAGAATTAGCAATATTGATATCAAGCCCAGTTCCTGGTGCATAACGGTAGCTCTTACTACTACAAAGGATTCAGAAAACACACAGGGAGATGATAACTGTTACAACTAGGAAAAATTAAACAACTTCTCCCCCAAAGTCATCATTAGAGCTGAGCCTTAAAACACCAGCAGGATTTTGCTAGGTGGAGAATGGGGCTAGACCATAATACAAATATGAAACAGCAAGAGGCACACATGTATTTTGATATGCCTAGAGCAGAGCAGGGCTGATGTGTGTGGCAGAAAATAAGGCCAGAAAAGAAAGTTGGTGCTACATTGTGAAAGGTCTTCAGTATCATGATAAAATATCTGAAGATTTTGCTACAGGCAAAGGGAAACATTGATGCTTCTGTGTAGTTTTGCTTATTGATTTTGTTGTTATTGGCAGTTTGTTTTTATTATTTTCATAGAGAATTAACTGCTTTTCAAAGGTGATATATGGGAATTCCTGACTATAATGGAAATGAAATGAAAGTTAATAAAAAGAATAGCTCTTGTCTAAGGCAAATTCTGACAAGCTGCGTATACTAGGACTAAATCTGTCCTTTCCATAGTATCAATGGATAAAACAATTCTTTCAATTTCTCTAATGACAAAACAAAATGAAAATCTCTCAGCCCTTGCCTCTGCCTAACTCTCCCCACTCAGTACATAAGAACACTCAGATCTCTCATGTCTTCTAAAAACAAATCCCTCTTTTGATTTTCCATCTTCTCTTTGCCTACTCTTCACTTTATTTTTTGTTGTTGTTCTTGTTGTTGGAAAAAATGTTTCTTATCAAATTATATGTGTTTATTTCAAATAAATTAGAAAATATAAGGGAATTAAAAACAAATTTTTAGTAATTCCCTCCAAACACCCAAAGATAATTTACTCTTCTGGATAGGTACGCACATATTTATTCTCACAGTATGTGGTGGGGTCAAACTATACATTCTATTGGGTGATGTTTTTTATTGAAGAAACATATAGAAAATTATTCAGCTAAATGTTACTAACTTCCATCAAAAAATAAAATATCTTTATCTCCCCATGAGCCTTCCACTCCCACCAAGGCCACCATGCCTGATTTTGAACACGAGGTAAGGTATTTGCTGTTCATATAGTGTGTACTGTTTCCTAACTGGCTTCTTTAATTCCACATTATATTTGTGAGGTTCATCCATAGTATTTATTGCATATAGCAGTGGTTATTCATTTTTCATTTCTGCAGAATAATTTACTGTATGAATCCACCACTATTTACCTATTCTTCTGTTCATGAGTATTTGCATTGTTTTCTTTCTTGGGTTATGAATAGTGTTGCTATGAAGGTTACTGTACACATATTTTGGAGCACATTTGCATACATTTCTTTAGGTATATATTTAGCAAAGGAATTGCTGGGATAAGAGAGTATGCAAACGGTTTTCAAAACTGATTATACTAATTGGCATTCCCTACAACTTTATATAAGTTTCTAATTGCTCCATATCCTACGCACCCTTGGTATCATCTGTCTTCTTAATTTTAGCCATTCTGGTGGGTGTGCAGTGGTAGTTCATGTTTCTTTTTTTACTTGCATTTCCTTGACTATGTATGAGATTGAGCATCTTTTCATATGTTTATTGGCTAATTGGATATCTCCTTTTTCGCAATATTATGAAGACTTAAGTCTTGTCCATTTTTTCTAGTAAATTCTCTATCTTTTTGTTATGATTTGTTCTTTATATATTCTGGATTTAAGTGCTTTATCATATGTATTTGTTGCAAATATCTTCTTACACACTGTGGTTTGCTTTTTAAAATCTCATAAAGTTATATTGATGAATGAAATTTCTTAATTTTAATAAACTCGACTATATCAATCTTTTCCTTAATGTCCAGTAATTTGTAAGTCCTGTTTACAAAATATTTATCTATGCCAAGTGGTAAAGATATCCTTCTATGTTGTCTTCTAGAACTTTTATTGTCCTACTTTTAATATTTAGATGTACAATCCCTAGAATTGATTTATTTATATGATGTGAGGTAGGGGCTAAATTTAATTTTGTATGTTTATTTTTATATCCAAATAACCCAGTATCATTTATTGAAAACTCCATTCATTCCTCATTCTGCAGTGTCCTCTCTGTAGAATTTTTTGTAATTCTATTGTTCATGTGTTTGGGTCTATTTCAGGATTCTCACCCATCTTTCTATAGATCCAAATTTACATGTAGCTCTTTTGATTTTAATTTTAAATTTAATAAAATTAGAAATTTACTTATTCATGTCACACTAGCCACACTTCAAGTGCTCAGTAGCTACATGTGGCTAGTAGTTACCAGGACAGTGCAGATATGGAACATTTCCATCATATAGAGAGTTCTTTTGGACAACATCACTACAGATCAGTACTGTCTATTTCCATAGCTCTTATCACTATCTGAGGAAATCTTATTTTCAATTGCTTATTGTCTTTGTCCACTCTTAGACTATAAGCTCTATAAATGCAAAAACATGGTCAATTCACTGCTATATGTACAAATTCCAGAACAGTTCCTAGTACATGATATCTGTTGAATGAATGACTAATATTCTGATCTGTCCTGTGAAGCCTAGACTGCTTTCTGAACCATTATATCCAATCTCAGTGATACTCCCCAAGATTCAGAGCAGAGAAAGGCACCTTGTCATTTTGAAAAGTTTGTAGTGTCCCACATCTGGTACTTATAATGGTTGTTGATGCAGACATGTATAATATTGATAAAAGGTATCTTTCTTTTGAGTACTTATTTGTATTACAGGCTGTTCCAAAATTTACATTAATTAACTCATTTAATGCTTATAACAACCATATGAATAGGTACTGTTATTATCTCCATTTTATGGATGAGAAAACTAAGAAACAAAGTAGTTCAGTGACTTGTCCAAGGTCACCGCACCAGAGAATGAAGGCACCCAGATTTGAACCCAAATGTCTGCTGCAGAACCTGAACTCATAATGACTGACATTAGTGCCTCTCAATATAACCGTAGCAGTCTTCAACTTATTTTTGTTTGTTTATTCATCTACTTAAAAAATAATACAATTATTGAACAGTGCCAGGCAGTGTCTTCAGCTCTGTGTTTTTTGCTCTTTGCCACCTCTGTTCTCTCTTCAGAGTACAGGCCATATTTTGACTGATTTATAACATCAATCCTAATGGTTATTTAGATATTCCCACTTATAGGTTGGATTCCCAAGAAACAGAGTAGGAATTTTACTGCACCAAGGAGTGCTTTTAAGAGAGATACTGTGAGAGAGGCAGGATAGGGAAGAATGTGGTCCCAGCTGGTGTCCAGCTTCAGGCTGATCCCTTGGGAAGCTCTGGGGTATGAATTGCACTGTGATCAATGGGGCAGGTCCTATATACAACTTTAGTCAGTTATTGGCAGCAGGCTGCCCTGGAGTGCATGTGTCTGTGTGTGTGTGTGTGTGTGTGTGTGTGTGTGTGTGTGTGCGCACGTGTGCATGTGTGCATCAGAATAAACTTCAGGGAGAATACTCCTGTTTAGATCAGCTTAGGGAAATTATCTGGAGAAGGCAACTATAAGCTGTTAGCCATCAAAAGCTGGGGGCTAGGTATACTGACCAGGAAAATAGGATCTTGACCAGGGTCACTGACAGCATCCACTGTCCTCACTCCACCCCAATTAAAATGTTCCTATTTTATTTATTACTTAAGACTAGTATGAAATAGTGTTCAGCATGTTCATGCAGTTGACTGGTTTTGTGTGGATTTCACAAAACACTTTCACAGCCCTGATTATTGCTGCTGTGTCTTTGCTTTAGGAATACATATGTTTCATGCTTTTAAAGATTTCCAAATGGAATGAGATCAGAATGAAATAAGAACACCATACAAGCTATTTTAAATAACAACTAGTAAATAAAAACATCTGGTAGATGATTAAGAGCCACATCTTGAACCTCAGCAAAGACTGTGTGATGAACCTTTATGGAGGAGCATACACATTAGCAGCTTTTTCAGTGATTTTGGTGCTAGCAGGGAGCTCAGGAAATGTAGGCAGGGGGATGTGGAGTCATTTGGAGAGCTCAGTGGGATGAGAGGGCACAGAGCATGGCTTCCCCTGTTTCATTGATCTTTATACTGCATTCTATTTATACTCTTTAGAAGAGTAGTTATGAAAAACCAGATATTACATTCATTGGCTGTGAATGTGACACCAGCATCTGCTTGCTTTGACTTGACGTCTCTGGTTGGAACCATAGGGAATGTTTTATCTCATATCTTCTCTTTAGAAACATGAACAAAACAAAACAAAAAAAAAACATCAAAGGCCTGAAACACCTGTGTAACCTCTTCTATGCCATGGAACAGCCACATAAACTGATTCTAAAAGTGAAGCCCTCTCTTCCTTGCCTCCCTTTGAAGATGCTGGAAAGGAGTGATCACACAGGGTTCTGATAGCCTGTGAGGTTCTTATCTCCTGCCTAGTTATCCTGAGATGTCAGGAAAAAAATCCTTAGTGCCTCTAAAAGCAAGAGCTAAGAGCAGGAAT
>NW_006785255.1:1344662-1355849 GCF_000442215.2 Lipotes vexillifer
AATGTTGAGTCAAGAAGTATCATTTTCCCATCCACACTACAGCCACAAAGCAAATAAAACCTTTTGGTACCGTTTTGGTAATGAATATTTAGAGCAAGCCCCACTGTGCCTGTATAACTTTATTCTCAGTTTTCCAAAATGAGATATAACTTGTTTCAATTGCTTAAAACAGAGGGGCAAACCACTTATGATGAATGCATTCTGTTCAAAATCCATTTCCTTCATCATTTTATTACATTGAATGCTCTGAGGTAGGCAGTATTATTTTCCCATTCTGCTTTTGCAAAACTACCCATTCTTGGAGTTCTTGTGGCTGTGAGCTCTGGATTAGCGTCATTGTTTTTCTTTTCTTCTACTTTCCTGGCTACAAGGACTTAACACTTTCCTCACCTTTGAGTAGCAGGATGACACCACAAGGAAGGTAGAATAAAATGGATGAGTAAACAATCCTGTGCAGCAAGGGGACAATATTTTTATCAAATATTGCTACACATATACCTCAACAGCATGTGCTAAAGTAAACAAAATGATAGCATAGTTACAGTAGTTCCAATTATGTTAATTAGACTGCATGCACGCTTCACTGATAAGCAACTGTACTGCAAAGAAACTCCATAAGCCTAGTACTTGAGCCTTTAGTGCTACTCTTTTCTTGGGTAACATTTACCCTCTCACAATTTTTTTCTTTCTTTTGTAATACTTCTGTTGGAAAAAAATTCAGGGATGTGCTACCTCACATTTGTAGAGAAGCCAGAGAATCTATACCTGCTATGTTCCTCTGTGTTTTGTTTCCTTTCTCCTCAAACCTCAAATGATAAACATTAACATGTTCCATCTGCCAACATTAACATTAACATTAACATGTTCCATTAAAATCCATCTTAAGAAAATGGATTTGCTTTTCAGTTTACTCCAAAACACATTCTCTGCTTTGATATCACCCATAAAAAGAATCCCTGAGGGAAGAGGTTACCAAAAGCTGTTATTCACATAACAGGCTGCATTTGGGGGTAACTAAAGATAGGGGAATCTGGTACTGCTCCCAAGTATTTTATCTTGGTGGGTTTATGGGAAACCTGATCGTTTTAACAAAGAAGGTCACGGATTGCTAAGATATGGAAGATATAAAAAGAAAAATCATAACAAAAAATTAAATGCTCAGAAAGGGAAAATTTTATTTGTAAGCTAATTAGAACCATTTAGATTTTAAAATTGAGTGCTAATGCAATTAAACAATGATTTAAGTATGAAGCAATCAAAAATCTCATCAATAAAATAAAAAGTAGTCTAACGCCTAAATCATCCAAGGGATTTGAAGAGTAAAAAGAGCCTGTGTCTAGTTCAGATATTATCTATGAGACATTGTCATCATAGTGTAGTAAATAATTACTTCAAAAAGAAAAACTAAGTTGTTTTCATCCCCAAAAGATTTCCAAGAAGTTAACAATCTAAATGAACGCTTATAAAATCAGAGGATAAAATGAGTATATTAGTATACAATCAAAGCAACACAGTAGAATTTTGCTTATTTAAAAAGAAGTCTAAGTCACTTAAATTCCACCTTTGCACTTCACTCCACTCTGTCCTGTGTCTTTTATGAGCTCATTTCAACAGTTACTCACATTCTCACTTTCTCTCTATTTCTTATTTTCTACCTGTTCTTTTCCTATAAACTCTGCTTGAGCTTCTTCAGTCTAAAATGATTTTCTCTTACCCTTACTTCTCTCTCTTTTTCAGAGCTCACTTCTTTCTCTTCTTGCCAGATCTCTTGAAAGGATGGATGATAATCATCTTCTTCAACGTTCCTACTTTCACTATCAGTGCTAAGTAAAAATTGCACGGGATTAGATTTTTAAATAAATCAGCATTCACTTGTCAAAACAAGGCTAAATTTTCTTTGGTTCTGCCTTAGTTATCAATGCAATTAGGTTGACTTTTAGTACCAGTAACCCTAAAATAAGCTCTTTATATGCCATTGCATGAGGTTTTTGGTTTTTTTTTTTTCCATAACATTGCCTATTGAACAAAAAGAAACACTAAGGAAAGCACAAGTGTACTAAGAATATAAATAAGAGACAAGTGTGGCCTATAAAAATATCATAAAACAAAAATATATGCCCTGGAGGGAAAGATTTTTTTTAAATGTTGAGCTGATTTTGTGTAGACAAGAAAAGCTAAGAGTTGGTGAATAACCACCTGTAATTATGTGAAAGATTATTAGGAAGGAGGATGTTGCCAGCTGCTCTCTGCTCTGCTGAGGGTAGAAGGATGAGATTAAATTATAACCAGAAAGATTATGTTAGATATAAGGAAGAACACCATAGCTTTGGGAGGGGGTGATATTCTCTAAAATGGATTATCAAGGGATAGTGTAAAATCCTCACTATAGAATTGTAAAATGTTTGAAAATGGGACAGTCTATTCTCTGTCTCAGATAGTTTAGTTAATTCTTTTGTAAACATAATGAATATTTGCTTAAGAATTGTTACTAGATGATTCTCTGCTTATGAAATACATCTGAAGATTTAGTAATGTGGATAAAATGAAAAGATAGTATTTTAATTTTGCATAAATATTTTCTTTGCCTAGAGCACAGATTTTTTTTTTTACTCTCTCTTACCTCAGTCCCCTATGGGTTTTTTAGCTATTGGTTTATGTATAAATGCCTCAAGTTCCTTCTAAGCTTTATTATTCTAATTTTTTCAGTTTCCACAGTAAGATGAGAGCATAACAGAAAACTTGTGCTCTTTGTCTTTCTAATTATCAAGGGTCTACGAAGACACATAGTTTGACTCCATCATCTGCTACAGAAACACTCATAACACCATGAAGGTTAATATATTGGCTTGGAAATGCATGCCTTGGGAAGTACGCTTATGGGTGGGTTTCTCTCTTTCAGATATAGTATGAAAAGACATGAGAAACCTCTTCGTTTGTTTTTGGATTAGGGAGGCAAAAGTGATGGTGGCATAATATTAAAGTAGCAATTGATTTATCTAGATATTTATTTCCAAAATACTCAGCAATAGAGAAATCACTGGGAACCTGCAAGTAAAAATGTTCTATGAGTAACTTCCAAAGAAGGCATAAATAAACCTCAAAATGTTCATGGATTTTACTCTCAGAAGTTCCTCCCAGGTAATTATTAGCCTTCCCTATGTATTCTTCTTTTAGATACTGATATATCAAATTTAAATCCCAGACCTCAGCAAGAAAGAAGACATAATCTATGGAAAGAAGTCAGGCAAATTAAAAGAACCTACCACGAGGGGTAAAGGCACCAAAGCAACTGCAGAGGGCACTGCTTAAAGCTGAAATCAGCCAGCAGGTATTTATCAAGCACTACTACGTGCCAGGTGCTGGAAATAAAATGAGAAAGCCTTGGACCTTGCCATTCTGAAGTTTATAGGCTAGGGCAGTGGGCATACTCTAATGTAAATATTATGCAAAATTTTTTTCACATTGTGATAAATACTAAGGAGGAAAATTATGGGGTGTCTGAAAGTTTACAACATAAAAAAACCTCCCTGAGAAAATAGAAATTTATCTGAGATTTCAAAGATGTATAGAAGGTAAGTAATATTTTGGAATATAAAGGCATAGATGAGGGATGCAAAAATGTTTCATACAGATTATACAGCTTATGCAAAGGCCCTGAGGTAGGAAGAAGCTGAGGAAATGAAAGATCACTGTGAGAAGAGTAATAAGATGAGATGATCTAAAAAGGCTGGGATTATATTGTGCAGAAAAATATGTAACTAATATATGTAGTGTTATGGAGACTGTTTTAATACTAATGAACATAGGGAAGCTACTGAAGAGTTTTCAGTGTGAGAGTGAGATAATGAAACCTGTATTTTAAAACCATCACTCTGAGTAAGTCAGAAAGAGAAAAACAAATATCATATATTAATACATATATATGGAACCTAGAAAAATGGTACAGATGAACCGGTTTGCAGGGCAGAAATTGAGACACAGATGTAGAGAACAAATGTATGGACACCAAGCGGCGAAAGTGACAGGAGGTTGTGGTGGTGGTGTGATGAATTGGGAGATTGGGATTAACATATATACACTAATATGTATAAAACAGATAACTAATAAGAACCTGCTGTATAAAAAAATAAATAACATAAAATTTAAAAATTAGAAAAAATAAAATCATCACTCTGGCCACAGTATAAAGAATAGATTTACTTGGGGCAATATTGGCAGCAGGAAATCAGTGAGAAGGTTATTAGAGTAGTAGAGTTGAAGATGACGGTGAATTGACTAGGATGCTAACAATAAAAATGGAGAAAAGTGGAAAATTCAAAAGACATTTAGAAGGTAAATATTTTAAAAGTAAACGAGAGATAATTAAAAGCACTTTTTCGGACTATAAATGGGGCTGTGGGAAAGGAAATTACCACAAATGACTTCCAGTATTACAGGAAACAATAAAAAAGAACTGTTTTCAGTCAGAGCTTGCAAACTTTTTTTAAGTAAAGGTACAAATAGTAAATATTTTGGGATTTAGGGCACATGCAGGCTCTGTCACAACTATTTGACTTTGCTGGAAGAGAGTGCAAGCCGTCATAGACAACGTGTAAATGAATGGACTTGGCTGTATTCCAATAAAACTTTATTTATAAAAACAGACAGGGGATGAGATTTGGCCCTGAGGCATAGTTTACCTACCCATTTTAGATGATGAAAATTCTGTTTACACAGACTGTTGTTTACATTGATGGCCCTAGATCATGAAAAATAAATTTAAATTTTGTTCAGTGTTTTCTGGTGAATGAAAGCCATGCATATTTGAAATACTTTAAGAGAATCTAGTGAAAATTACTGAAGGCAGTTTAGGTGCTTAAAACCTTACCTGAATTTTTCAAATCACTAAAGCAAATATGGAATATATTTCACCCTGATAACACAGGATGAAATTGAGGTTTCAACATGTATATTGTTAACTTAGCTTCAGAAAGATCAGTTTTAAGGAGGCCTGAGTTATATTCAACTCAATTCAAAGAACTGAGACAGCAACAAATATTTGCATGATGATATCACCTTGCTAGTGAATGATATTTCTTCTGAGTCATAGTAACTATAGAAAGAAAAAGGATTTCTTCCCAGAATTTGTGATAACCTCTCTAAAGCTTGTATTCTTGGCAACAAGTGTTTGGGTAGATGAACATAAACAAGAACAAGTACAATTATGCAAACTCCAAGAAGACTCTGACACAAATATTTTTTCATTCAAAACAATTTTCTTAGCAATTCTACAGAATGAATGTGGAAAACTTAAGTAGAAGTTGTTTTGAAAATGCCTATTTGTATAACATTTTTTTCTTAAAACCCTCATTTTATTATAAGCATTATTAAGCACCTTTAGAATCTGTGTCCAGATTCCAAACCAGATATACAACCAGATGCTTCTGCTGCCTGGACTGTATAATCTTAGAAAGCTTGAAAAATTATGGAGTTCAGTTCAATGACAACATAATTTTATTTTTACAAAGATAGTTTCTAGAAATTATATGAATATTCCCTCATTTAATATCTAATCTGATAATATATAAACACAATTTTAATACTTTTAAATTACAGAAAGATGTGCTAGAAAAATTAATGTCAGATCAATTAGAAAGCTATTTTTCAAAGAGTTCTTTGTTTTATGAGTTGAGAAAGCAGAAATTTTTAAAGTTTTTTTTAATTAATTTTTATTAGCGTATAGTTGATTTACAACGTTGTGTTAGTTTCTGCTGTACAGCAAAGTGAATCAGTTATACATATATCCACTCTTTCTTAGATTTTCTTCCCGTATAGGTTATTACAGAGTATTGAGTAGAGTTCTCTGTGCTATACAGTAAGTTCTTATAGTTATCTATTTTATAAAAGAAGTTTTAAAATTCTTGATTCTTTTAAACATAATATGCATAATCAATGAGTTCTCATAGCAAATTATTTCCTGGAGAGCAGGAAACATTCTTTTTTTTTAATTGGAGTATAATTGACTTACAGTATAATATTAGTTTCAGGTGTACAGCCTAGTGATTCAATATTTTTTACAGATTATAATCTAAGAGAGATGACCTAACAGGAGTTTTCCTTTTCATACGATTTTATGAAGCTATGAAATCCTCAATAAGTTGTGGGTCATAGGCGTCTCTCTTGGAGCCAGCTGTGCCAGAGAAGCAGAAAAGGTTTTCTGATACTCCAATGCTACATAGTAAAGTGAGAACCTAAAACAACAACAACAAAAACCCACCCAGGTGCTAACTATTTAAAACCCTGTTAACTAAGCTAATGTGCTTTTTCTACTAGGTCGTTATAAAAAAAAAAAAAAAAAAAAAAACTGTTAACACTTTTCACCAGAAGCTATTCAAAAGCAGACCTAATCCTAACTCTAATATTTTCACTTCTTTTTTCCTGGCCAAAAAATAATTAGTGCTAATTATAGATCAATTGATCTATTTATTGTTTATTTTTTCAATGTCAACATTAGTGCTTTCTGTGTACATATTATAAGATTATATGTAGGGGAAGAAAAGTTTTTAAATGTAAGACAAACTCTGCTCCTGAAGAAATTAACCAAGGAAGTGGAATATAAGTTTAGAGTTAATTAATAATAAATGAGAATTTTTCATAAATAAAAAATGAATATTCAGCTAGAGAAGCTAAAAGAATTCAAAGAAAAAAATTGCTTTTGAAATTTCCAGGAAACACCTCATAGAAGACAAAAAGTTTGAAGGATGGATAAGATTAGGAAAGCTAGTCAAAGTGGCAGGTATGTCATGTGGGATGCATAATATAAGCTATGCTGAGTATGGAATACACACGACAGGCTTGGGGGACTTTGTAAAGACTACCCTGGGCAGGGCAGGGTTTATTTGCAAATCAGTGAAGAGAGTCGAATAGATTCAGTGACTCATCAGCAGAGGGATTAGGATATGTTCCATGGTAGCATCAAAGAATTAAGCAATGGGCAGGAAGAGTCAGTAAAATACAAATAGAAAGGCTATGAAAAAATTAGAAAATAGTGCCACAAAATCTTTGAGAGAGAAGAGATTTTTAAAAGTAGGAAGTGTGTTCCAATTGAACACCAATTGGAGAATAGAAAATCAACCCAGATTTTGATGATTAGTTGGTCAATGGGGATGGTAGGAAGAGCAGTCTCAATAGACTGCTGGGGACAGAAAATGGATTGAAATAAATTTAGGACAGATGAAATCTGAGTAAACTGAAAATATAGTGAAGGTCTGGAAGCTGTAGTGTCTAAATAAAGATGGTTATTTTTTTACTCCCTCTCCCTCCCAACATCCCATTTCAGTGGCTGAAAAAGTGTTTAAAAGAGTACATTTATAGCAGTGCTGCAAAATATTAAAACATATTCTTGTCTTATATAGGAGAGAAGTTATAGGGGTTAATAAAATTGATCATGTTGATAGAAAAAACATGAGTTCAAATGTTTGTTAAAATTTTAACGGTCATCTTACTAGGTGTCTATATCTGAATCTATATATCTATATCTGTTGATATAGAACATTGAGTATCATTCTCAGACAAATGGAATTTAAAGTATATGTGGGAAAGTAGATGGAATTGGGGGGCAGAGTAACACAACTTTGGAGGAATCATAACCCAATTAATTAAACTAATCAACATATTCCTTCACCTACCAAGTCACGGAAGGATTTTTGGAAATTAAGCATATCTTCTAAAATTGTTAAAAATTAATAAAGTGGCTGAATAAGTGAATGGACATTGTTAAAGAATGTAAATTAATAAAATATTTTAGTTATAAAATAAATAAGCCATGGGGATAAAATACACAGCAAAAGGAATATGGTGAATAATACTGTAATAACTTTCTATGGGGACAGATGGTTAGTAGACTTACGTGGTCATTTCATAATGTATGCAAATGCCAAATCACTAATGTGATTTGATACTTGAAACTAACATAATATTGTACATCAATTTTATTTCAATAAAAAAGAATTCCTCTTGAGTAAATAAATGAATAAATACAGGAAAATATTTCAGTGCTTATGTAAGGGTAAAAGAAATGAAAAATATGAAGAAAATCTTTTAGGAGATATGGAGGAGAATTCCAGTGTATCTAATATTTCTGTTCTAGGAGAGAAGAGGAATGAGAAATTTAAACATTCAAAAGATAAATAGTTTTTTTAAAAAAGGATGAGGTAAAAAAGATTCAAGCCTTCATATTGAAAAGTTTACTGGGTATCTAGTAGTAAAATGAAATAAAGCAAATACATCCACTCATTCTTTATCAAATATTTTATTCAATATTTACTATATGCTAGATACATTAGAGATACAGCCATAAAGAGGAAAGGCCAAATTCTGCCTTTTTGGATCTTATATGCTAAAGAAAAGAAACAAATTAATGAATTAACAAACATAGCAAAAATTAAAAACCAATAAATTCTTTGAAGAAAGTCATATGGGTAATGAGATAATAACTGTATGAAGCTACTTTATACAAGGATGTCAATGAAGGATGAAGGTATCTCTGAGGGAGTAATATTTGCTATAAGATCTGAATAGCAAGAAAGTGCTAGCTATGGAAAGATCTGGGAGAAGAGCATGCCAAGCAGAAGGAAGATATTTACATGTCCTGGTGAATTTTCCAAGTGCCAAGGCTTAACAAAAACAAAAGGAAACATATCAATTACCCTGGAGTAGGAATAACATTGGAATCAGAACTCTCATCTATCAAACTGTATGCTAGTAAAAGAAGAGAGAAAATAATTCTGAGTCTAGAATTTAATAAAAGGTCAAACTACCATTCCAAGTATTTTTCAGACATGCAAAGACAAAGAATTCATTTGGGGAGGTAAAAAACTCTAGTATGTATTCCAGCAGAATGAAAAAAGAATACAAAGAAAAGTATAACATGGGGTATATGATCAATCAAGTAAATTAATAAAACATAAGTTATGTGTAAATAATTATTGATAGTGTAGCTGTGAAGTTTAGTTCAATCATTTATTGTTCTGGTTATAACTACAGAGAAAACACCCCAAATTTTAGTGGTATAAAATAACAATAATCATTTATTATTATTTTCTATAACAGTCATGTGATTGACTCAGCTCAACTAGATGCTTCTCATTTAGGGTCTCTAATGTGGTTGCAGTCAGGAGATTTATGGAGGTAGAGTCATATAAATGGCTTCCTCACTCATATTAGGGAGTTGACACTGGCTGACAGCTGAGGCCTTAGCTGAGGCTGTCAGCTGGATCACCTTGATGCACCCTTTGTGTGTGGCCTGAGTTTAAAACATGGCAGCTAGGTTTTAAGAGCAATCATCCCAAGAAAGAAAGCAAATCAGATGGAAGCTGTATCTCCTACAGCCTGGCCTCAGAAGTCATACAATACCTTATATTCATTAGGAGCAAGTCATTAACACCAGGTCAAATTCAAAGGGAGAGGTATTAGACTTGCACATGTTTTAAGACCACTACATTGAGGAAGGATACTTTAAAAATTGTCATAATATATGAAAAAATTAATAATAATCTGGTGGCGAGCAACAAAAAATAAGTAAAAACATTACTCGAACCCTGGTCTTATTTGGGATGAATAAATTATCAATATTGACACTGAAAAAATGTTTAAATATGTTTATTAAATTTGCAGTGGTCCTCACATTATATACCTAAATCTATTTACACATAGTTTTCTCCAATGAAGTGCTTAATTCATTAAACAATTTATCTTGAGCATTCTCCTCTCTATCCACAGGTATATCTGTTCATCTACCTTCAAGGCTCATGCCATCAGGCTATATCCTCATTCTTGACCTCCCTGCCCTTGTCAGTTCTCTGACTCAGAATCTTCCTCCTTTATAGCGGTAATCTGGGGAACTTCACAGTTTCTTTTAATGACCCATCCTTCAAAGAAGCCTCCAATGCCTGAATCTTTCTTATTCAATGACATTCATGTTTACTAAGATTCATCTTTGCCTGTTACCAAACTCTGAATCCTGTCAGCATTGGGAATTACTCCACCTCACATTTTGACTGTAATCCTCATCTTCAACTCTTACTATACCACTCTTCCATTTCGGAGATGTCAAATTCCTTGATATTTTTATTTCCTTCCAGTTTATTAGCCCTGTTTTTCATCTTTTCCCTTAAGTAACATGAACTAAATTGTTAATTATCTTATTATGTTGCAGATACTCAACCAGAATCTGCCTAGTTAGCTCAGGCCTATGTTGCAATATGTACTGAACTGTGTGGTCTTGATAAAGTTACTTAGTCTTTCACTCCCTCAGCTTCCTCACCTCCAAACTGAAGACAGTTACTTTATGTAGCTGGTGTGAGAACTGAGTGTCATAATGCCTGGGAAATGTTTCCACCATATCTGGTAGATAATGAGGACTGTGGTGAGCGAGCACTGTGGTGTCAGGAGTGGTGGCAGTGGTGGCTATTTTCAGAGGAGGTTTCTCCGAAAAGTTAAAATAGAGAAGAGGAAATAGATTGACAGGTCAGAAGGTGTTATAGACTTCCTTGCCTCATATTATTCCATCTGCCTGAAGTTTTATCCTTTCCTTACCTGAAAATTCCAAAACTATCATTTTTGGAACGTCACATCAGTGGGGAAAAGAGAGATCAGATATTCCAGAATTGGTGTTGAGTCCAGTGGCTAACTGGGTTAAATGGAAGTGATACACCAAAATGAATTCTAGATGGAGGAGAGGTTTATTGGAAAAAAAATCAAAACAGTAAAAGCATTTGAAGAACACACAGGAAGATTGATTGATTGATTGAATGTTGATTGATTTTTGAGAATGCTTTACGAAAACAAACAAAATGTCCCAAATAAAAGTCATTTAAAAATTGATAAATTTGATCCAATAAACTATTTTAAATTCTGCATGGTAAAAATACCTAAACAAAGTCAAAAGACAGATGACAAACTGGGAAAATATTTGCACCACATATGACAAAAAGACATTTCCCTGTACTAAAATTACACTAATTAAATATACTTAAAGTTTTAAAATATATTAAATTTTTAAAAAACAAGGGCAAAGCAGTGTATATGTGATGCTTCTATTTATGTAAAAAGAAAAAGAGGAAATATGTACAAACGTTTGCCCATACATTGAGTATCTGAAGAGATACACAAAAATAACTGGCAAAAAATGAGGTGCTTCTAGGGAAA
>NW_006785255.1:1355859-1395781 GCF_000442215.2 Lipotes vexillifer
AGGGAAAGAAATTTTATTAAATAGCTTTTTTACTCTGAATTTTAAAATACATATATAACATTATCTTACCATCACAAAACTGAAACTCTTTCTAGTAAATCTTCCCCAAAACCCTGAAGAGGAAAATGGGAGAAAGGAAGTAAGGAAGGAAAGAAGGGGAGGGAGGGAGGAATAAAAAAGGGAAGGAAGGAAGATCTAACATCTCAATTCTCATAGTAAATAATTCATGTTTTTTTATTAATTTATCATCAAAAAATATTCCATCTTCTCTACAAGAACACAAACTGTTTAGGGCAAAAATGTTTCATGATCATCCTCAGTGTTTTGTACTGTACTAAGCATTTAATAGATGTTTTATATACACTTTTAAAATAAATAAACACGTGAAGCTTATCTCACAGTGTATTTTATGTATGATCATGGTCGTTTTGCTTTGCAAAATTTGCCTCCTGTCACCTCCTGTGTTTCTAGTGTGTTGCACAGATTTTCCAGAATTTTGGAAAGTGCAAAATAAATATTGCATAGTAACTAACATTTTCTCTCCAAAAGAGAGTTTTATACCACTGGCATTTGAGTCAGAAAAGTCCCAGAGCCCTGTCATCTTACATAAATCCTCCTCATTGAGAAAGACAATATCACTAAAGAGCATGGCATATATAAATCTGTGTATTCTTCAAGAGGGTCCCAACCATATGAAAGTGAGTAACCTTCCATCAAAGTCATGAATATTTTACATTTGTAGTAAGCTTACTGGAAATGATTGGTATGCATTGTGTATAAATTTGGAGCTTTATACTGCACACAATTTAGACAAAATTGATTGAATTATTCTAGTGTACTTTATAATCAAATTTCTTCAGCTCAGTGTTACATGTTAAATCACATCTCCAAAATGTGGTTCTAGTAATGAGAGTCCATTAACATTTTTGAGTGATATTACATACAACAAAATTACAAGCATATAAGAATGAAGACAGTCTTTGGAAAAGAACGGTGTGAAACTAAAATTGGGTCCAGTTTGTTAACAGCAGGACCAACATCCACTTAACTCCCTTCACAGGATGGCGTCTGATCATTATGCAACTAAGAAATCCGATTCATTAGTTTCTTGACTCCACATCCGAGCCTTACGTGTTTACCCACTAGTCTCTAATTTCTCCAGATGGTTTTTGGTCAAAGATTCATCTTCAAGCTAATTCTATCCTCTTTGTCAGGAAATTGTACACAGATTTCAACCAAGAAGGGGAAGCTGGGACAAAGTGAGAGAGTAGCATTGACATATATACACTGCCAAATGTAATGTAAAATAGATAGCTAGTGGGAAGCAGCTGCATAGCCAGGGAGATCAGCTCGGTGTTTTGTGACCACCTAGAGGGGTGGGATAGGGAGAGTGGGAGGGAGGCACAAGAGGGCAGGGATATGGAGATATATGTATACAAATAGCGGATTCACTTTGTTATACAGCAGAAACTAACACAACATTGTAAAGCAGTTATAACCCAATAAAGATGTAAAAAAAAAAAAAAGATTTCATTCATGAAGACAAAGGCTTTGCCACTAAATCATTTAACTGGCAATAAGCAACATGTTTAGTAAGCAGATTTAACCCAGAGCTCAGGGCTAATTTAGTAATGTACTTTAAATATCACATTTGTGCCATAATGCATTTATTTTGTACCTATAATGTAAAAATGCACTTTAGGTAAAGTGTCAAATGTGCCTGCACACACACAAAACTATATCTTCAGTTTTTCAATGTGTTCCTGAGTGTACTTCTTATGAGTGGAAAATGTGGTTCAGAGCAGACCATTTTCCTACCTGTATTGTGAATCTGCATGAGTCTGCTTTTCTAAAATTTCAAATAAGTCACTTTCTTCCATCACGCTATCAAAATTCACAACCACAAATGCACACTCCTGTGTGTACTGGGTTGGCCAAAACTTTCCTTTGGTTTCTTCTGTAAGGTGGCTCTAGTAGCACTTTCATTGTCTTTAACCTCATTCAAAACAATTTTGTTAGAGTGTATTGTGACAGCTGTCATATTAGCATGCATTTAATAAAAACATCAAAATTGGTGAATTTTTGTGTAACCATTTTAATATTGAAAGTGGAAAAAAGCAACATTTTCAGCATGTTATGCTTTATTATTTCAAGAAAGGTAAAAACACAACTGAAAGGCAAAAAAAAAATATTTGTGCAGTGTATGGAGAAGGTGCAGTGACTGATCAAAGGTGTCAAAAGTGGTTTGTGAAGTTTTGTACTGGAGATTTCTCACTGGATGATGCTCCATGGTTGGGTAGACCAGTTCAAGTTGATAGCGATCAAATTAAGACATTAATTGAGAACAATCAACGTTATACCACACGGGAGATAGCTGGCATAGTATATCCAAATCAAGTGATGAAAATCATTTGTACCAGCTTGGGTATGTTAATTGCTTTGAAGTTTGGTTTCCACATAAGTTAAGTGAAAAAAACCTTCTTGACTGTATGTGATTCTCTACTTAAACGTAACAAAAACGTTCCATTTTTTAAAACAAATTATGACAGGTGATGAAAAGTGGACTGTACAATAATGTGGAATGGAAGAGATCGTCGTGCAAGCGAAATGAACCACTCCCAAACACACCAAAGGCCGGTCTTCATCCAAAGAAGGTCATGTTGTATATATGGTGAGATTGGAAGGGAGACCTGTATTAGGAGCTCCTTCCAGAAAACCAAATGATAATTCCACCAAGTACTGCTCCCAATTAGACCAACTGAAAGAAGCACTCGATGAAAAGCATCTGGAATTAGTCAAAAGAGAACGCATATCTTCCATCAGGATAATGCAAGACTGCATGTTTCTTTGATGACCAGGCAAAAACTGTTACAGCTTGGCTGGGAAGTTCTGATTCATCGGCCATATTCACCAGACATTGCACCTCCAGATTTCCATTTATTTTAGTCTTTACAAAATTCTCTTAATGGAAAAACTATCAATTCCCTGGAAGACTGTAAAAGGCACCTGGAACAGTTCTTTGCTCAAAAAAGATAAAACTTTTGGGGAAGATGGAATTATGAAGTTGCCTGAAAAATAGCAGAAGGTTGTGGAACAAAACCGAATACGTTGTTCAATAAAGATCTTGGTGACAATGAAAAATGTGTCTTTTATTTTTACTTAAAAACCGAAGGAACTTTTTGGCCAACCCAATATATATCTGTCCTAATCTATGTTGCATGTGAAAGTTTCAGGCAGGAGCAAACATGATTGGAAAGAGGTAGGCCCAATATTCTGTGGTCATGCTGAAAGGCAGGTCTAGGTAGAAACATGTGAAGGGCAGTGACTGTTCTGGTTTGCTTTGGAAATGAGGGGTTCCACGGATGTAGAACTTTCAGTACTAAAACCAAGATGGTTCTGGGTAAACTGAGATGGATGGTCACCCCAAGTAGTTTACTTCTCTTTAAAATAATGTTGTTTTCACAATGTGGCCATGCCTGTCTTATATAGATATTGTTGGAGATTCTGATACTGTGCTTTGTTCATCATCCTTGGAAGTCTTCTCAACAACTGGGCCTATTGTGGGGAATTCCCTGGTGGTCCAGTGGTTAGGACTCAGCGCTTTCACTGTGTTGGCCTGGGTTTAATTCCTGGTCAGGGAACCAAGATCCTGTAATCCATGCAAAAAACAAAAACAAAAACCAAATCTGTGGCTATTGTGGCCTCATATGTCTCACAGAGGAAATTCTTGGCAAGGTCTAATGTGGGAGAAACTGGGGAGAGAATGGCAGTATCTTCAGCATCTTTTGCATGACCAATTCTTCTACCTAATTTTTCCCTAGAATATTACTGTCCTACAATTCTTCCCCTGTTCCATTCCAGAATTTACCATATACTCAGAGGCAGAGAACAGCTAGTATTGGATCAACAGCTGAGCAGACTTGTCACATGATTGCATAGTGCATCCTAGATTTGTGAGTTTGTTTACATATTTTGATACATACTGTGTTCGATATATCTTTGGAAATATTTATTGGCTTGAATGAGTTAAGTGTTGCAAATGATCCTCATATCTTAGGAAAATTTGAAAGGCTTGTGGAATTAGGAGTATCTAATATTTAACTAACATCATTATATTATTAGATATGCATCGACAGCAGAGTTTTGAAAATGAAAAGAGAGAATTATATCCATTCAAAACTGAAAGGAGAAAATTTCTATTGATATATCTGGGAGAGTGAGACTAGTTCATTTTTGAAATTTTATGATACAAAATGTACTAGGAAATAAGAAAACATAAAAATTCTTGGAAACATCATTACTTGGAAAGCCTTCTGGGAATGGTGAGAACTACCATTTATGAAATATTTGTTACTTGCTAGACACTTGCTAACATTTTTGCTGTGGTTATTTCTTTAATTCTCACAATGATTATCTGAATAGGCATTATCATCTTCATTTTACAAATGAGTAACCTGAACTCAGAAAATTTAAGTCATTTAGTTAAAGTCACAGAGCTGATACTGGTACAGTGAGAATGTCTACAGCACTCCTCTGTCTTTCAAATTCATGCCCTTCACCACTCTGCTGCCATGCCACTCTGCTCAGTCAGTTCTACCTATTCATTCAGCAAGCATGAATGAATGTGTCCTAAGAATTAGTCTGTGCAAAAGAGAGGAAATTTAGCAGGGATCATGACAGACTTCATTTCTGTCTCTTTGAAACAAATACTTAATGCAAGTAGTCCCTACATTTGTACATAATGCATCCTCAAAATATTTTAAAAAACCAAACTTAAATCTTGGAAGAGAGCTTTCCTTCCAAAGAAATACAAATTAAAATTCTTAATCTTTACCTTCTAAACACAATATGGAGAAGTTCTTTATAATATACACTGTAACTAGCTTAATCTTAATGAGTATCTGATTGAAACTAAATTTGATTTCCTTGGCCTTTGAACCAGAATTATTACCTTTTAGGTCAGTGGAGGATTTTGGTGGCTTAAATGTAAACCTAAGCAATGGAAAAAATGCATATTGCTTTTAAATTGGGGAACTTGATACCCCTCACACATTTCACTTTATTGAACATAGGCCAGTATATAATACAATTCATCTTGTTTCATTCTGTATCAACTACTTTTAAAGGGCCATGATGTGCCCTATTAAGTGTAAAAATTAGTTGTGTTTTTCTCATATAATTTATATAGCCTTTATCCAAGGTCATAATTAAATGTTAACTTGTATACTAACATACCTTCTTCAATCTTCCAAAATTTTACAAAGATAAGCAACAATACAATACTTAAATAAATACTTCATAGAAAACAAATAAATCATAGTGATCTTAAAAGGCTAATTCAATAAACTAATCTGATCAAACAATTGGTCTTATAAAATCAATCACATTTGTCTTCAAACAAAAAGACATAGAAAAAAATCATAAATGCAATATGTTTTCCATAGGGACTCAACCAGAGATTGATTTATGAAAATAGTCCCTAAGAGAAAGACTAACTTCATTCTTAAAGAATTTCCACTAAAAAACAATGACAATTCTGTTTTCTTTTGTACTAGTTAAGCAACTAGCTGGGTACATGTAAATCATTCTAAAACAGAGTTTATAGTTACAGTTCTATAGTCTTTGTTTTTCATGTGTACATGGAAACGACAGTAATCCATATCACCCAGAAAGCCTGGGCCAGAGCATTCTTTAAAATAAATCCTACTCTGAAACTCAGACTGGGGTTTCCATAGAGCAGTGATGACTGTCATCACTAGGTTATTATTATTTTTGAATAATGCAAGAAGAAACATATGCAATCCTTAGTTACCTCAGATTTCTAATTGGGAAAGTGTTGCTGCATTAATTGTCATGTTACATATATTCTTTGTGACTAAATAGCTAAACAACCAACCAAAATGATCCAAGGGAGCATTTCTTTTACATCTGTGAAAGATGCTAACGATGCTGACTTTCAAATGCACAGTACACCGAGACACATCAAGGGAATGGTAAGGAATATATGTATTTGTTTTTATTCGGTTGAACTTAAGAAAACTAGTTATTTGGAAACAAACTCAGTGGATCCTCTGAGATCATTAGCTCTGTGGCATTCAAAATGCTTTAGTAGTGTAATGAATCCTTTATTTCAGATACCACTTAATGGGAACCCCCACTAATTGAAATGGACACCAGGTAAATCAATTTTACAAGTTCAAAAAAGAACATTTACACAATACTAGGTTCCATCAACATGATAAAATATGGATATATATCCCACATACATATTCTTGTGTCTCTATTTCAGTTTAAAAATTTTTTTGAAAGATAAACCTGAGTCATATCCTCTGAGGCATTTTTGTGGATTATAACAGTTCCTTAAGACAGTTTGAAAAACTCTAATGTAGTTTTGCAATCTCATTTTGAAGATGATGAAAATGAAACCTAGAGGTTGAACTGCTATTGTTCGAGAGTACATAATGGCAAAACCAAAACTCAAACCCAGGTACCCTGACTCTTATTAAAGGAAGAATGGTTTTGTTTGTATACATTGAGTACTCACCTTGTGTTAGGCACTTAACTCATTTAGTGTTTGTAACAACTGTATGAAGAATTAGTGCTATAATCTCCATTTTTACAGAAGCTGAAATTTATAGATGTTAAGTAATTGAGCACTTTAACAGGGCAAAAATGGTCAGAGTTTCATTGAATCCTATTTGTCTTGACACACATGCCTAGGCTTACGTCACATCTCTGATATTTGAATATACGATCTAAAGGGCCAGATTTAGAGTAGGATGAGTCTCTGGCTAGAAGGTCCTGGTCTCTATCTGTGAACCCTCTTTTACATGCTTTCAGCTAGGTAGATTCAGGAAGATCCATGGACTGGCCCTGCCTTCCAAATTCTACTTAGCCCAGAATTGGACCTCCTTAAATGCTCAAATCTCCTATATAGGAGCCAGTCCTACTTCTGACTGTGACAGAATTATTGTTGGCAAGCTGGAGAAGTTATATATATATATATATATATATATATATATATATATATATATATATATATATATATATATATAAAAGAAATAGATGACGTTAATGATCTTTTTCTTAACCCTATATAGCCCAAATCTTATTATTTTAATATACCATCAAAATAAAAATTGTCAATAAGCTACTTTGCATTCTTTTTATCCTAAGTCTTCAAAATCCAGTGTGTACTTTATTTACAGAATATCTCAATTTGGAAGCTACATTTTCATTGGAAATATTTGATCTATACTTAGTTTTCGTAAACTATGCAACGATAAGTGTAGATTCATATACCCAAATTGTTCTAAACATAAGTTTTCAGCCCGCGCGTTGCCGCCGCCCCCTCCCCCCACGTCCCAGCCCCCACCCCGGGGTTCCCTCAGCCCGGCTCCCCTATATATGCATATATATATATATTTAACAAAGAGGAAAAACTGCAGATTTGGAAAGAATTGTGTCAACTTCTACAGTGGTATCATTGACAGTAATAAGTAGAAAATGTTTCTGAGCTGAAATGAATATGACTATTGAAAAAAGGGTCTTTGCAGTTTTCTTTTTGTGCCAAAACCTTCTGAGTATGTTTAAATCTTTTAAATCTACTGGGTTTAGTTCTTGCTCTTACTTAATATACATCATAAATCAAAATGCTCTCAATTTTATCAGAACATTGACTACATTCAGTAATTAGCATTTAAAATCATCATCTGGAAGCCCTCAGGGAAATTTCATAGGTGAGATGATCCAACTCCAGTCTCCAGCTGACTGTAGGTCAGAAGCATCAAATCACCCTCTATAATTGTTCTCTGGTAATCACATCTCAGCTGATGAGAGGCTCAAGCCAAATTAGGTCGAATTACCTTACTTCTTAGGAATACATTTCAGTCGTGCACAGGTCAAATTGTACTGCCTGACCCCTGATTACCCAGAGGCTGGCTTTGCTAGAAATACAGCACAGATCTGAGTTGTGGCAGTGAGAAGGGAGGCTAGTCCTGAGGGAACTGCCACTTGACTATGAATTTTCTTAAAGCAGCTTTTAAGGATAGCCCTGTGATTTGTATTTAACATTTAGAATGCTAGACAGAGGAAGAAAACCAACAGTCTCAATGTCATATGTAAGCAAATGATGAAATAGGAAAGTCTCCAATTTTCAAAGTTTAAATGAAATAAATGATGATAAAAAAATTTAAGTCTATTTCTAAAACTTAATAGCTCATAAGGAATTTTATACAAAAATAGTCATTTGAAGAAGAAAAACAAGACAAGATCCTTATAATCCTCGAACAAACCAATAACAGATACTATTGTTATCTTCATTTTTCAGATGAGGTTACTGAAACATAGAAAATTTCAGTAACAGCTCAAGACCATACAACTATTTTTAATATGTAGTAGTTGGGCCAGGAACTCTGCATGTTTAATAAAAACACTCCCATGATTCTAATGCATGCACTTAGGAGGTAACTGGTTCAACATCTTCTTATAGAGAGATTGGGACTGGGTTGAACAGGTAGGATGCTCATGCCTTCCCAGATCTCATCCTGCCCTCGGACTCAGGTGTCTTTTCTGTGCTCATAAAACTGTATCGCACAAGGTCATGTGTTCTTTTTCTCCAAACAATTGTACTTTCAGTATAAGGGGGTGGTATTGAGAAACAGGCTTCTCATTTTACCTTACCCTCAAATGTAAAGGAGAACTGATCTAAGGGATCATACTCCTACAGTATGTAGGGAGGGAGCCCTCTACTCTTTTATCAAAATATAGTTGATGTGGGGACTTCCCTGGTGGTGCAGTGGTTAAGAGTCCACCTGCCAATGCAGGGGACATGGGTTCAATCCCAGGTCCAGGAAGATCCCACATGCCATGGAGCAAATAAGCCCATGCACCACAACTACTGAGCCTGCATGCCACAACTACTAAATCTCATGCTGCTAGAGCCCGTGCTCCACAAAAAGAGAAGCCACTACAATGAGAAACCTGCTCACTGCAACGAAGAGTAGCCCCTGCTTGCCACAGCTAGAGAAAGCCTGTGCACAGCAATGAAGACCCAATGCAGCCAAAAATAAATAAATAGATAAATAAATAAATAAATAAATAAATAAATAAATATAGTTGATGTACAATGTTAAGTTAATTTTAAATGCACTACATAGTGATTTGACATTTGCATGCTGTTGATTATGAAATTAACAATATGATAGGTCTAATAAATACCTGTCTCCATACAAAGTTATTATAATATTATTGACCATACACTGTATGCTGTATACTTCATCTGCATAACTCATTATGTAACTGGAGGTTTGTATGCATTAATCCCCTTCACCTATTTTGCCCATCCCCTCATCCTCCTCCCTTCAGTTCTGTGAAAAATGCCATTGGTATTTTGATAAGGATTGCATAAATTCGTAGATTGCCTTGGGGAGTATGGTCATTTTAACAATATTACTTCTTCCAATCCATGAACACAGTATATCTTTCCATCTCTTTGTGTCATATTCAGTTTCTTTCATCACATCTTACAGTTTTCTGAGTACAGGTCTTTTACCTCCTTTTTAGGTTTATTCCTATGTATTTTATTCTTTTTGATGCTCTTGTAAATACAATTGTTTTCTTAATTTCTCTTTCCAATTGTCCATTCTTAGTGTAAAAAAACACAACAGATTTATGTATATTACTTTTCTATCTTTCAACTTGTTGCAAGATGTTGATTCACACTTGCATCCCTGAGATAAATCCCACTTGATCATGGTGTATGCTCCTTTTAATGTATGTTGAGGTTGGTTTACTAGTGTTTTGTTTAAAACTTTTGCATCTACTTTCATCAGTGATGTTGGCCTGCATTTTCCTTTTTGTGGTGTCTTTGTCTGGCTTTAGTATCAGGGTGATGGTGGCCTCATAGAAAGAGTTTGGAAGTGGTCCTTCCTCTACAATTTTTGGGAATAGTTTCAGAAAAAGGTTTTAACTCTTCTCTAAATGTTTGGTAGAATTCAGTTTTGAAGCCATCTGGCACTGGGCTTTTGTTTGGTGGGCATTTTTTAATTACTGATTCAATTTCATTACTGTTAATTGGCCTGTTCATATTTTATTTTTCTTGGTTTAGTTGGGAAATTGTACATTTCTAGGAATTTGTCTATTTCTTCTATGTTGCCCAGTTTATTGGCAAGTAATTGTTTGTAGTAATCTTTTATGATACTTTGCATTCATGTGGTGTCAGTTGCAACTTCTTTTTCATTTCTGATTTTATTGATTTGGTCCCTCTCTCTTCTTTTTTTCTTAATGAGTCTGGCTAAAGGTTTACCAATTTTGTCTATCTTTTCAGATAACCAGCTTAGTTTCATTGATCTTTTCTATATTTTAGTCTCTATTTCATTTATTTCTTCTCTGGTCGTTTTCATTTCTTTCTTTCCACTAACTTTGGGTTTTGTTCTCTTTTTCTAGTTTCTTCAGGTGTAAGGTTAGGTTATTTGAGATTTTTTCTTGTTTCCTGAGGTAGGCTTGTATCACTAAATATTTCCCCCTTAGAACTGCTTTTGCTGTGTCCCATAGATTTTGGATTATTGTGTTTTTATTTTCATTTGTCTCCAGGTATTTTTTTACTTCTTTGTTTTCAGTCTTTTAATATGTTCTCTTCCCCTTTCTCTCTCTCTCTTCTTCTGGACCCCTATAATGGAAATGTTAGTACACTTGATGTTGCCCTAGAGGTCTCTTAAACAGTTCTCACTTCTTTTTATTCTTTATTCTTTTTTCTGTTCAGATTCAGTGATTTCTACTACTCTGTCTTCCAGCTTGTTGATCTGTTTCTCTATATTATCTAATCTACTGTTGATTCCTTCTAGTGTATTTTTTCTTTTTTAATTTCAGTTATTGCATTCTTCATCTCTGTTTGGTTCTTCTTTTATGTTCTAAATCTTTGTTAAAAACTTCTAACTTCTTCCTCTGTTCATTCCATTTTCTCCTGAGTCTTTGAACATCTTTATAATCATCATCTTGGACTCTTTGGCAGGTAGACTGCTTATCTCCATTTCACATAAATCTTCTTCTGGGGTTTTATCGTATTCCTTCATTTGGAACACTTTCCTCTGTCATCTTATTTTGCCTAAGTTTGCTGTTTGTATTTCTATGTATTTTGTAGGTTGGTTACATTTCATGACCTTGGAAAAGTGACCATTTGTAGGAGATGTTCTATGCATTTGAACAACACACTTTCCCCCAGTCACCAGAGCTATATGCTCTAGGGGTGCCCCCTACATATGATGCATGGGTCCTTCTGTTATGGGCTGACTACTGTGGGCTGTCTTATAGACGTGGTTCATCCCTGTTCTGATTGGTTGCAAGGTCCTGTCCTGTGAGAAGACTGCCAGGTGCTGGTAGGTGGGGCTGGATCATGAGGTGGATGGTTGTGGAGCACTGGGGAGGAGGTCCCTGTTCTAATTATTACCCACTGGTCCAGGGTATCCTAAAGCTGGTGTCATTCTGACAGTGAGTGTGGCCAGATCCCAGGGTGGCTGGCTGAGGGGCCCAAGGTGTCTTGAAGCTGGTGTCAGCCTGGTGGTGGGAGAGCTGAGTCTTGACATGGCAGGCTACAAAGCTGAGGTAGTCCTGGGGCTGGTGTCAACCTGCTGGTTGTGGGACCAGGACCAGGGGATCCTGGAGCTGGTGACTACCCACTGATGTGCAGAGCTGGATATGAGGGTCTCTGGCTGCAGGACCTGGGGTCCCAGATCTGGCATCAGTCCACTGGTGGGCAATGTTAGGGTCCAGGTGTCCTGGGGTTAGTGTCAGCCACTACTGGGTGGAGCCAGATCTTGGAGTTCCTGCCTGCATGACCTTGAGGATCCCAGAGTTGGTTTTGGCCTGTTGATATGTGGGACCAGTGTCTAGGGCATCCAGTGTCTAGTGTTGGCTCACTGGTGGAAAAAGCCAGGTCCAGGGTCTCTGGTGCCAGGATCCTGGTGATCTTAGAGCTGGTATTAGCCAGCTGGTGGACACAGTGGGATCCAGGGTGTCCTGGGTCTGGTGCCTGCCCACTGGTGGGTTAGGCTGGTCCCAGAGCTAGTGCCAGCTCATTAGTGGGCAGGGTTGTGTCCCACAGTCTCTGATTGAAGGAGTCCTGGGGCTAGTTCAGGTGCACTTGGTGACCAGAGCCAGGTCAACTCTGGTGGATGCTCTCAGGTCCTGGAGAAGCTGGAAGTTTAGGGGTCTTAAGGGGTTTTAAGGCAGCCAGCCTGCTGGTGGGTGAAGCTGTGTCCCTGCCCAGCTAGCCGTTTGGCCTGGGGTATTGGAGCATTTGAGATTTTGTTTGCACCCTTTAAGAATGGAGTCTTTATTTCCTACAACCTCTGGCTCTCCAAACGTAAGCCCCAACAGCCTTCAAAACCAAATCTTCTTGGTGCTCATCTTTCTGCTGCAGGGCCCTCAGTCTGGAGAGCCCTGTGTGGGGCTCAGATCCCTCACTCCTTGAGGAGAACCTCTACAATTGTAATTATCCTCCTGTTTGCAGGTCACCCACCCTGGAGTATGGGCCTTGACTATACTGTGTCTCCACAACTCCTACACATCTTGTTGTGGTTCCTTCTTTATATCTTTAGTTGTAGAAGATGTTTTCTACTAGTTTTCAGGTCTTTCTCACCAATAATTTCTCTCTGGGACTTCCCTGGTGGCACAGTGGTTAAGAAACTGCCTGTCAATGCAGGGGACATGGGTTCGAGCCCTGGTCTGGGAAGATTCCACATGCTGCGGAGCAACTAAGCCTATGTTACACAACTAATAAGCCTGCACTCCAGAGCCAGTCCTCCAAACAAGAGAAGCCACTGCAGTGAGAATTGTCCACACTGCAACAAAGAGTAATCCCCACTCACCGCAACTAGAGAAAAGCCCGCCAGCAGCAACAAAGACCCAATGCAGCCAAAAATAATAAATAAGTAAATAAATAAATTAAAAAAAATAATTTCTCTGTAAATATTAGTAATTTTTGTGTACCTGTCAGAGGAGTGAGCTCAGGGTCTTCCAATTAAACTATCTAGGCCACTCCCTGTCCTCATTTTTTAAATCCTTTTTTGTTTTGTTTTTTTTCTGTTCAGCTTGGGAGATTTTCACTACTCTGTCTTCCAGTTCACTGATTCATTCCTCTGTATCATCTAATCTATTGTTGATTCCTTCTAGTGCACTTTTTATATCAGTTATATTCTTCAGCTCTGTTTGGTTCTTCTTTATATTTTCTAACTCTTTGTTAAACTTTTAACTATGTTTATCCTTTCTTCTCCAGAGTTCATTGAGCATTTTACCATCATTATCTTGAACTCTTTATTGGGTAGCTTAATTGCCTCCACTCACTTAGTTCTTTGAGGTTTTATCTTTTTCCTTTGTATGGAACTTATTCCTTTGTCACCTCATTTTGCCTACTTCTCTGTGTTTAGTTGTATGTAGTAAGTAGGTCTGTTATGTTTCTTATCTCAGAGAAATGGACTTATGTTAGAGATGTCTTACAGGCCCCAACAGCACACTCCCTCTAGTCCCTAGAGTTATATGATCTAGGAGTGCCCCCTATGTGGGCTGAGTCAGCCCATCTGTTGTGGTGGGGCCAACTACTGCAGGTGAGCTGGTAGAAGGAGCTGGGCGCTGGCCCAGTTAGATGTCAGGACCTACCTTGTGTGAAGGCTGTCAGCTGCTGTTAAGCAAGGATGGATCCTGGTACAGCTGACTACAAGGTATGGGGAGTCCTGAGACTGGTGTTAGGCTGTTGGTAGTTGGGACCAGTTCCTGTCATAGCTGGCTGTAGGGCCCAGGGGTTCCAGGGCTGTTGCTGGCCTGCTGGTGGGTGAGGCCACATCCAGGTATGGCTGGCTGTGGGCCCAGGGGTTCCTTGGGTAACTGGTTGCTGGACCCAGGGGATCTGAGGGCTGGGGCTGTCTTGTTGCTAGGAGGCACAGGTTCCAGCACAGCTGGCTGTGTAGCCTGGTGGTCCCAGGGCCTGTCTGGGTTCCAGGTTCTGGCTGGCTGGTAGGTGGTGCTGGGTGCTGAGATAGCTTGTTGGGGGCCTTATGGGAGGCTGGGGTTGGTGCCAGCCCACTGGTGAGTGGGGTTGTGTCCCCATGAGACTGGATGTGTGGACTTTGGGGTACCTGGTCCAGGTACTAACTGGTTGGTGGGTGGGGCTGGGTCCCAACATTAAAAGGTTAGAGGGCGGACTAGTACAAAATGGGACTTGCCAGCACCAGTGTCCTTGTGGTAGAACAAGCTCCCCCAAGTGGATGCTACCAGTGTTTATGTCTCCAGGGAGAGTCCCAGTGTCTTCCTGCCTTTCTTGGAGGTTTCTTCAAGATTAGAAAGTGGGTCTGAGCCAGGCTTCTTTCAAATTACTGCCTCTGTGCTGAGATTCAGATCATGTGAAATTTTGCATGTGCCATTTAAGAACAGAGTTTCTGTTTCCTACAGCCATTCAGCTCTCCCATATGCAATCACAGGTGGCCTTCCAAGCCAGATATCTGGCCTTTATCTTCCCAAGGCGAGACCCCTGGTCTAGGGACCATGATGTGGGGTTCTGATCCCTCACTCCTTGGGGAGAACTTCTGCAATTGTGACTATCCTCCACTTTGTTGGTTGCCTACCAGGGTTGTAGGTCTTGACTATACAGTGTTTCCTCCCCTCTTATTTGTCTCATTGTTGTTCCTTCATTATATATTTTGTTGTAGAAAATCTTTTCTCCTAGAATTCAAGTCATTCTCATTGATAGTCACTCTGTAAATAGTTGTAATTATGGTGTGCCCATGGGAGGAGGTGAGCTCAGGGTCTTCCTACTCTGCCATCTTGACCAGTAATCTTTATAATTTTTGTTGTTGTTGTTGTTAGCTGGATATGATGTACTGGTAAAAGGAACTTCTATAAATAGGCGTTTAGTAACATGATGGTGAGATGGGGGGGAGTATTCTGTAGCTCTATAATTTGGTCTCAGTCTTTGAGTGAGCCTATGACTCTAGAAAAGTGTTTCTCAGCTTTTTCTTCTCTACCCTTAGATGGGACAGGACGGTTAGAATGGGCTGGAGTTGGGTATTTCTTTGGCCTTGGTCAATTAGGCTTTGATTTTACAGTTGACCTTTGAACATCATGAGGGGTTAGGGGTGCTAAAGCCCTGCAGAGTCAAAAATCCACATTAGATTTTGCCTCCCTAAAACTTTACTAATAGCCTACCATTGACCAGAAACCTTACCAATAATATAAACAATACTTATTTTGTATGTTATATGTATATCTACATATAATTTATGCATTCATGACATACCATTTTTTTTTTTTTTTGATATTTCTAGGCTATGTGGGTTTTTGTGGGGTTTCTTCAAATTGCCACAAATCTACAAAAAATTTTTTCAATGTATTTATTGAAACAATCTGCATATAAGTGGACCTACACAGTTCAAACCTGTGTTGTTCAAGGGTCAACTGTACCTCAGGCATGTTACACTCTGGTTAATTGATTTCCCCTGAGGGCAGAATTTATTAAGATGAACACAGTGCTCTGGTATATTCCAAAAAGTTCATTTACCCTCCCCCAATCAGAAGCCCAAGGGGATTTTCTGATATTTACTTTGCGAACTTGGTCAAGTTCCTGGAGGTAAACTTCACAATATTGTAGGGCTCCCCTCTGACTGTGTGCCCTAGAGTTTTTAACTCAATATCCACACTGAACCTCCAGCAATTCATCAATTACTGTCCAGCTTTTCTACTCCACAGTAGTTCCCGTGGCAGTTTCCACTCATGAATCTCTGCTCTGGGAAGCTACAACTCCGTGCATTTGCCTTTCAGTCTCTCCAATCTTGGGACGACATTTTGCCCTGTGTCCCTGTGTCTTCCCCCCTCTTATGGATTGAAAAAAATAAAAGAAAAAATATGTTCAGCTTGTTAGGACAATGTGGCGATTTCCATGTTCCTTACAGACAGAATTGGACTGAACCACTATTTTAACCCATAAACTTTGACATCACTTATATATATATATATATATATATATATATATATATATATATATATATATATTTTTTTTTTTTTTTTTTTTTTTTTTTTTTTTTGTTATTCCCAGGCTCCGGACGCGCAGGCTCAGCGGCCACGGCTCACGGGCCCAGCCGCTCCACAGCATGTGGGATCTTCCCGGACTGGGGCACGAACCCGCGTCCCCTGCAGGTGGACTCTCAACCACTGCACCACCAGGGAAGCCCTTCATCACTTATATTTTGACAATGTATTTTCTTTACATATTTTTTCTCAGATTCTGATGCTAATTTTACCAGATTGGAATACATTTTCTATTTTCAGTTTATTAGTGAATATATTTATAATTTAAAAAAATTTTAAGCCATTTTTATAAGCATAATAAATTAGGTTTTCATCAGGTGTGAGATGAGAAATTTTATCTCCACTTTTTAAAAACTGATAATTCTTCATTTTTTTTATTTATAGAATATAGGATTTAGACATAGATCATAATTACAAAATTAATGATTTGATGCAATCTATTATTGTCTTTTCTAGGATAATGTCTGATATTTGCATTAAACTTTAATACCATATTAGAAATAATCATTTAGGCTTAACTATGTTTATCCAGTTTCACTGCTCACTTTTAATCTCATATAATAACTTTTCTATTTTTTTAATTATTTTATTTTTTCTTCTGTTAGCTGCAAAATATTTTCAATTAATTATTCCAGGAGCGGTATGTGGGGAGTATACTATCTGAGTCCTTGCATGTCTGAGAATGTCTTTCTGCTTCCTCACTACAGGAAAAACTGGGGACAGAATTCTTGCATTAAAACCCTTTCTGCTCAAAGCTATATGGATGATTACTACCTCAAACTGTGCTTTAGAGGAAAGTAAGAACATCTTAGTTTTCGGTGTTTAATTAGCAACTATTTTTGTGTGTGTGTGAATACATATAACATTTCATGTTTTATTCTTGAAAAAGAAACCAGCAATGCCAAAGCTCTTTTTAGTTCCTTGAAACCTTCCCTTCATTAGATCTGTGACTGAATACTTTTTTCATCTCAGGAAAGTTTTCTACTTTTCCCTTGTCTGTTACTTTGCACCATATGATCTGGTGTTTTGCAAAAATTGGATGTCTTAAATCTATACTTCAAGTCTTGTAATTTTCTTCTCTTTGCCTGTAAGTTTTGAAAATATTTCTTTTATTTTTATTTATTCACTATTTTAATTTTTGGCTGTGTTGTGTCTTTGTTGCTGTGCATGGGCTTTCTCTATTTGTGGCAACCAGGGTCTACTCTTCATTGTGTTGCATGGGCTACTCATTATGGTGCCTTCTCTTGTTGTGGAGTGTGGGCTTTATGCGTGCAGGCTTCAGTAGTTGCAGCATGCAGGCTCAGTAGTTGTGGCTCGTGGGCTCTAGAGTGCAGGCTCAGTAGTTGTGGTACACAGGCTTAGTTGCTCCATGGCATGTGGGATCTTCCCAGACCAGGGATCGATCCAGTGTCCTCTGCATTCATAGGTGGATTCTTAACCACTGTGCCACAAGGGAAGTCCTGAAAATATTTTTTAAGTTTATCTTCTGCTTCACTAATTTGAATATTTTTAGTATTATTTCTGCTATTAACTGATCCCATTATGGAATTCAGTAATTATTCAAAATGGATTTTTTGTTTTAGTCTTTTTTATTTTTTTATTTTTTTGCTCATTCTTATAGGAGGAGGTCCATGGTTACACAGTATTGACTCATGGTAAAGTAAACATTGAGAGTTTCTGTCTGAAATTGGTTCAGCCTGAAACCTTTATATCAAGATGAAGGGAGATTATATTTAATGTAAAATTACAAGAACTCTTTGGAGAACCTTCAGTCTTTGGAGAAAGGAAATAGAGCCAAGGTAACAGGCAGCTTCAGCAGGGAGCCCCTCCTCTATGCAGAAACTTTGCTTCTTTGTTCTTTTCTGTTCCGACATGGCCACTTGCTCAGTAATAAGGTGAATTAGTGTCTATCCTCTGTCTATCTTAGGTGTCTGGGCAAGAGTGCTTCCCCAAGCTTTTTTTGTGATTGCCCCATGAGTAGGGCTGCCTGATTTAGCAAATAAAAATACAGCAGCTCAGATAAATTTGACTTTCAGATAAACAATTACTTTTTTTGCATATGTCACAGATATTGCATGAGACATAATTATACAAAGAAAAAAATCTTTTGTTTAGCTGAAAGTAAAATTTAATGTGGCATCTTGTATTTTATCTGGCAACCATACCCATGAGACACTGTCTGCTTCTGCACTTTTTGGCGTAAGGAGGTGTTAGAAGGGAGCTCTTCAAGGAATCCATCTAATCCTAAGGATGCTGTTCTTTCGTAGGATTGCATGATACTTCCATTCAGGTCTTCCTTCACTCAGGCCCTATCTGCATTCTACCTCGTGGAAATCCCTTGATATTTCATGTCAGTGTCAGATGTGACATATTATAGGTTCCAGAACTGAACTAATACAGCTTTCCCACTACTTTTATATTTCAATGGTAATCAGGATTCTGGAGGTGTGTGTGTGTGTGTGTGTGTGTGTGTGTGTGTGTGTGTCTGTACCTGAGGTCAGGAGAAGATGACCGATAAAAAGAAAGTTAAATGCCTATATTTACATTGGCATTGTACTAAAACTTTTTGTCATGTCTAATTCAACTTTCTAGAGCTCTCATGCCTCACTATATAGCACCCCATTAAAAAATTTTTGTTAAATCAAATTGGACAGAATGAGTTATGTGGTTGGTTAAGCTATGCCATCTTAGGCTGTATCTGATTTAGGCTGAGACAAATGGTTTTTCCCAAACTATCCTCTTAGAGGGGTTTATTTTCCCCTCCCCTCATTCTCTTCTCTGTTTACAACTTTACCACTTAAGATTATCTACCCCTCTGGGAAGTTAATAAACCAAAAGAAGATAAAAGCTCTATGTGAAACTGCCTATCAAGAGAAAGCAATCATACCAACTTTATTGAATATTTAATATATGCCAACCTAAGTGATTTATATACACTACCTCATTTAGTCCTCTCTACACTCTACTAACCCTCTTTTTCCCGGTGAGTAAACACATAACCAGAGCGGATAACAGACTTGTCAAAGGCCACACAGTGAGGTTTGAGTACACTTTTTCTACTCTACTATATCACTCCAGAAGACTTTATTTTCAATTACCCCCTTTAGAGACAGTTGGAATTTTGTTTTGGCCAGCTCTTCAATTCTTTTCTGCTTCAATTTCTCAGAGAGACAACTCTGGGCTTAGGGATTAGTATATGCTGCTGATTTCCATTAGCCATATCTACAACCAGGTGCAAATAGCCATAAAATACAACTTTCTCCTTCCTGTAGTTGCTAAAGCATTACCACCTGCAGAAGTTCTTTTATCCATTCACCAACTCACATAGCATCAAATGATAACTTTATGACCTAAAAAAAGTACTAAAATATAGAATTCAGAAGGGAATTCAGAGATAAAGCATGGCAAGGAGCCAGTTCCCAAAGCAGTGGCTCAAAGGAAATTCCCTAGTACCTGCTAAAGGCTGGAATAACTTTGTGCACTGGTGGATCATGTTAATTTCAGGAAATCCCCTGCAATTTCCCATAAAAGTGTATCAATGGCCCACAATGTCTTCAGTTATTTCCACTGAAAGTAAAAATGTTTCCAATGCAGTAACTGTGTGCAGTGTGTGATATTACTGCCACATTAGCTTGTAATGAGACCGAGTCCTTAACTCATGCTACCATAGTGCATTTCCAGTTCATCCTGCTCATCATGAAAATTTCTGACTGTATATTCTTCTCATTATTAAAATAGAGGGTCATGAGTAGTACCACCTAAACCCAATAAATGCCACATAAACGTTCCCATATAATTTCACCAAATCATTTCACTTTTGACACTTCCCATCAAGCCACTTCATAACTGCAACCTTGTATGGACAGATATAGACACATAATGTAATTGTTTTGTGAAGAAGACAAAGTTTCAGAGGAGAGTGTTCAAGAATGAGAAATAAACAATTACTGAGTGCCTAATGTGTCCAAATTCCATAATACCCAAACAACCCTATGAATCATGTTCTGTTGCTCCCTTTTTTCCAAATCCAGAGATGGAAGATCAGAGAAGGTACATTATATCCTAAAGGTAACATAGCACATCACAACATTATCTAACTCAAAGTTAATCTACCTCTAAAGTTCTAAGTTTTTCCACTTGAACCACAAACAGCTTCCATTTCATTATCTATAAAACTTCTCTCTTCTAAAGTAAACTGCCATTCTTGCATTCATTTTAATCCCTTTAAATTTTAATTTAAAAATATTTATTGGATTAACGGAGTCTGACATGGATGCATTTACGCAAAGAACCACTTTCTGCAATTTACTGCTTGCATAGTCAAAAATCAAACAGAAAGATATCTAACAAGTACAATTTGTTTCACTGCTTTTTTATAAATGCTGAGTTACTTAAACCCAAATTTTGATTAGCAGTTATAGAGATCTGATTTATGTCTATATCAACAATCAACCACAGACAAATGAAGAGACCAAGAACAGTGTAAATAAAAGAGAGAGGAAAAGCTCAGATTATTTTTCTGTTCTATATATGTAGTCAGAATTATTTCCCCTGTGGCCAAAAGAAGAAATCCAATGTTTATCTTATTTTCTGTAAAAAAGGGAGACCACAAGAGGCTGAGATGAGCAGGTGTCCATTACTAAAACTCAAATGAAACATCTCAAAAATTAAACTTGTCTTCAGTGGGAGTTTGATAGTAGTTAGCCAAACCTCATATTTGATGTAATAGAAATGTTACACACAAATATATATTTGGGGAGACATTAAAAGCAAAACAAATGAAATTTTAGGAGTAATGATTAAACTATAAACTAAGGTGAGACAAGTGCATAAACTCATCAGTTTTGTTCTCTAATTCACATTTCATATTTTTCTTTGTTCATTTTTACTTCTTAGAATCAGTCTCTTTCCAAGAGGTAAAAGTTGTACATAGAATGAGATCTTAAACCAACAGACATGAAACATTTGTGATTTAAATTGAAAGTAGTATCAGTCAGTAATAAAACTTAATGGTATCTTTCACCTAAAGAAGTCTTTATACACTCAAATAATAATAGCTAATATTTATTAAGCACTTATGATGGGCCTTGCCTAGGGTCAAATGCTTTACATGCATTTCACGGCACTCCTACTGTCTAGCCACCATTTCAGGATTAATAGCTCCTCTTTAAGAGGAGCTGATTGAAAAAAGGCAGCCAGCACAGCTGGACCCAGGAACATCTCTCTTCATGTGAGGTAGCAGAGAGTGTCAACACCTTCCATAGTAACCCAGTGCTTATGCAACTGAGCTTAATAATAGTGAATTGTCCTATTCAAAATATGAGTGATAGTATATGAAAGAGAGCCAACCAGAACTTAGATTCCATTTCATGATTAGGGGCTCTGTTCATGTGTTAACATGCTCACCCATTCATTCACACATTCAACAGGCATTCATTGAGCACCTTCTATGTACCAAGTGCTGAGCTAGCTGATGAGAATACAAAGACAAAATGACACAATTCCTGTTCCCCAGGGGCTCCCAGACTAGTTAGTGAAAAAGACAAATACTAGATCAAGTCCCAATAAAGTGTAGGTGTAAAATGTTGCAGAGGTACAGGTAGGAAGAAGGGGCTTACATTGGCAGGATATGCTAAGGGAAGGTAGAACTGGCTTGACTAGGTAGACAAGGGAGAAAATAATATTTCAGGCCACTGAAATAACTTTCACAAAGCATTTGGACATGAATAAGCATAGTGTGCTTTGGGATCTATAAATAATTTAGATGCAGAGGGCAGCATGGACTGATTGTGAAGTGACTTATATGTATTTAAAGGACTTAGATTTTTCCTGTAGTTGATTGGGAGTTAATGTAAAATTAAGTGAAATAGAACTATGATCCTATTTATTCCCTGGGAAAGTTAATTCTGGTGAAAATGTGGATAGGAGATTATAAAGGATACATGCAATATACTTTATGATAATTGTATATGAATGGGTTGTGCATTGAAAGAAAAATTTGCAGTGTTGCCAGTAAATGAATTATGTTATGAGACATTTTGATCTACTTTGGAGATCTTAACTATGTTGTATGTACACGTGTGTTTATGTGTGTGTGGGTAGACTTTTTATAATAAGTTCTTTTCCCTAGAGTTATTGCCCTAAGAAGCAATCGGAAAACTGGAACTAATGAATTCTTCTCCCACTTGATCTTTTAAGCAAGGCACCTAAAGTTTAACTGAGACTAAAATAATTCTGACTTCTTCATTCCTATTACATAAAGGAAGATTGAAGTCATATCAAGCACCTTTCTGACCACAAAATTATGATACTAGAAATCAACTACAAGGGAAAAAACACTGCAGAAAACAGAAAACACATGGAGGCTAAACACTATGCTATTAAGCAACCAGTGTGTCACTGAAGAAATCAAAGAAGAAATTTAAAAATACCTGGAGACAAATGAATATGAAAACACAATCATCCAGAATCTATGGGACACAACAAAAACTATTCTAAGAGGGCAGTTTATAATGATACAAGCCTACCTCAGTAAACCAGAAATCTCAAAAAAACAACCTAACCTTACACCTAAAACAACTAGAAGAAGAACAAAACACAAAATTAGTAGCAGGAAAAATATTCATAAATATCAAAGCAAAAAAAATGAAGTAGAGACTGAAAAGAACAATGGAAAAGATCAATAAACCAAGAGCTGTTTGCTTAAAAGTGTAAAGAAAATTGATAAAAGTTTTAGCCAGACTCATCAGGAAAAAAGAGAGAGGGCCCAAATCAATAAATTCAGAAATGAAAGAGAAGTTGTAACTGACACCACATAAATACAAAAGATCATAAAATATTACTATGAACAATTATTTACCAATAAAATGGACAACTTAGAAGAAAGGAACAAATTCCTAGAAATGTGCAATCTCCTAAGACTGAACCAGAAAGAAAGAGAAAATATGAACAAATCAATTAACAGTAATGAAGTTGAATCAGTAATTAAAAAAAAGAGTCCAGGGCCAGATGACTTTACAGGTGAATTCTACCAAACATTTACAGAAGAGTTAACACCTATCCTTCTCAAATTATTCTAAAAAATTGCAGAGGAAGAACTGCTTCCAAACTAATTCAATGAGGCCACCATCACCCTGATACCAAAACCAAACAAAGACCACAAAAAAAGAAAATACAGGCCAACATCACTGATGTACAAAGATGCAAAAATCCTCAACAAAACATTAGCAGACCAAATTCAACATTCATTAAAAGAGTCATACACCATGATCAAGTGGGATTTGTCCCAGGGATGCAAGGATGGTTCAATATCCACAACTCAACCTGAAACCATAAAAATTATAGGAGAAAACATAGCACTACACTCTTTGACATTGGTTTCAGTATTTCTGGAGGGATATATATCTTCAGGCAATGGAAACAAATGCAAAAATCAGCAAATGAGACTACATCAAACTGAAAAGCTTTTTTACAGCAAAAGAAACTATCATCAAAACAAAAAACTGCCTACTGAATGGGATAAGATATTTGCAAGCAATATATCTGATAATGGGTTAATATCCAAAAATACATAATGAACTCATACCACTCAACATCAAAAAACAAACAACATGATTAAAAAATGGACAGAGGATCTGAATAAATGGTTTCCCAAAGATGACATACAGATGTTCAAGCAAGTGAAAAGGTGCTCAACATCACTAATCTTCAGGGAAATGTCAATCAAAACTACCGTGAGATATCACCTCACACATGTCAGGATGGCTATTATCAAAAAGACAACAAATATTAAGTGTTGGCAATGATGTGTAGGAAAGAGACCCTAGTGCATTATTAGTGGGTACATAAATCTGTACAACCACTATGGAAAACAGTATGGAGAGTCCTGAAGGAATTTAAAATAGAACTACCATATGATGCAGTAAATCCACTCATGGGTATTTATCTGAAGAAAAGAAAAACTCTAATTTGAAAAGATATACACACCTCTACATTCACTGAAGCATTATTTACAACAGCCAAGATATGGAAGCAACCTAAGTGCTTTCAGTAAATGAATGGATAAAGAATATGTGGTATATATGTAACTCAGTCATAAAAAAGAATGAAATCTTGCCATTTGTTACATGAATGGGCCTACAGGGTATTGTGCTAAGTGAAATAAGTCAGACAGAGAAAGACAAATATCATATGATTTCCCTTGTACGTGGAATCTAAAAAAAAAAAAACAAAGCAAATGAACACACATGACAAAAAAGAAACAGAATCATAGATACAGAAAATAGCTGGGTGGTTGTCTGAAAGAAGGGAACTGGAGGGTTGAATGAAATAGGTGAGGGAAATTAAAAGGTAAAAACTTCCAGTTACAAAGTAAATGAGTCTCAGGGATGAAATGTGCAGCATGAATAATGTAGTCAATAGTAATATAATATCTTTGTAAGGTGACAGATGGTAACTAGACTAGTCATGGTGTTCATTTTGTAATGTATAGAAATAACAAATTCTATGTTGTGAACTAGGAACTAACATCATGTTGTAGGTCAATTATACTTCAACAAACAAACAAACAAACCTATAGAAAAATAGATCAGATTTGTGGTTACCAGAGGCAGGGAATGGGGATAGGGAGAATTGAATGAAAGTCATCAAAAGCTACAAACTTCCAGTTATAAGACAAGTAAGTACTAGTAATATAATGTACAATATGATTAATATAATTAACACTTGTGTATGTTATATATGAAAGTTGTTAAGAGAGTAAATCCTAAGGAAATTTTTTTTTCTTTTGCCTTTATTTTGTATCTATATGAGATGATGGATGTTCACTCAACTTATTGTGGTAATCATTTCGTGATGTGTGTAAGTCAAATCATTATGCAGTACACCTTTAACTTATACAATGCTGTGTGTCAATTATATTTCAATAAAACTGGAAGGAAAATAGAAAATTACAAGGCATATCAAGAGGCAAAAAACATAAGTTGAAGACACAAAGCAAGCATCAGAATCAGACTTGGCAGGGATGTTGGAATTATCAGACCATTCATTTAAAATAACTATGATTAATACACTAAGGGGTCTAATAGATAAACTATACAATATGCAAGACAGATGAACAAAGAAAGCAGAGTGATAGAAATCCTAATTAGGACCCGAAAATAAGTGCTAGAGATAAAACTGTAATACAAATCAAGAATGCCTTTGATGGGTTTATTAGTAGACTGGACATGTCTGAGGAAAGAATCTCTGACCTAGAGCTTATATCAATAGAATCCCTGAAAACAGAAAAACAAACAGAACAAAGAGTGAAGAACAGAACCAAATATCTGAGGAATGTGGGACGACTATAAAAGGTGTAACATATACATTATGGGAGTACTAGAAGGAGAAGAAAAAGAGAAAGGAACAGAAAAAATATTTTAAACCATAACGACTGAGAATGTCCTCCAAATTAATGTCAGACACCAAACCACAGACCCAAAAAACTACACATCAGTATATCATTTACAAAATATGAAAATCAAGATAAAGAAAAAAATTCAAGAAGAATCCAGAGGGGGAGAAAAACTTTACTTACAGAGAAACAAAGATAAGAATTACATCTGACTTCTCAGAATAGTGAAATATATAATGTGTTGACAGAGAAAAAAACCCACCAACCTAGAATTCTCTACCCTGTGAAACTTTTCTTCAAAAGTGAAGCAGATATAAAGGCTTTCCCAGACAAACCAAAAGTTAGGGAATTTGTTACCAGTAGACCTTTCTTGCAAGAAATGTTAACAGACATTCTTTAGAAAGAAGGAAAATAGTATAGGTCAGAATCTCAGGTCTACATTAGAAAAGTAAAGCATCAATGAAGGAATAAGTAAAAATAAAGAATTTTAACCTAACAGATAACAGTTTGTTCAAAATAATAATAGCAAAATGTACTTGATTATGTATGTTTATGTATGTATTTCATAGTACCTAAAGGAGTTGAAAACATGTTCGAGGATGTTTATAGCAGCTTTATTCGTAATTGCCAAAACTTGGAAGAAATCGAGATTTCCTTCCGTAGATAAGTGAATACATAAACTGTAGTATTTACAGACAATGGAAAATTATTTAATGGTAAAAATAAATGAGCTATCAAGCCATGAAAAGACATCGAGGAAACTTAAATGCATACTATTAAGTGAAAGAAGCCAATCTGAGAAGGCTATATACTATATGATTCCAACTATGTGACATTCTGAAAAAGGTAAATCTATGGAGACAATAAAAAGATTAGTGATTGCTAGGGATTGTGCAGGGAGGGATGAATAGGCAGAGCAGAGAGGACCTTTAGGGTAGTAAAAATATAATGACAGGCTTATGTTATTATACATTTGTACAAATGCATAGAATGTATAACATCAAGTATGAATCCATAGGTGAACTATAGACTTTGGGTGATAATAATGTGTCAATGTAGGTTCATATTTGATTTAAAAAATGGACCATTCTGGTGAGTGATATGGATAATGAAGGTAGCTAGGGGGTATATGGGAAATCTCTATACTTTCCTCTCAATTTTGTTGTAAACCTAATACTACTCTAAAAAATAAAGTCTTTAAAAATATTAATGATATTTATCACTAGGTATTACATTTGTAATCTGAAAAAAAAACATTGTTTCAGAAAAACTACTATCCTGTATGCTAGAAACAGAGATGGGTAAGCCCCAAACAACCTCTGTGGCCCTTAGATTATGTTGTGAATGACCAGACTCTTGCTGAAGAGATTGTAGATACAACTAGATAGACACTGGCATGGTTAACGTTCTTCTCTGACATCACACTAGTACATGTATCAATGATTGCAAACTTAATTGATGCTGTCTGTTTAGAAGACATAAGTTTCCTGGTACTGCTGTTTCCATTTTTCCAGCTTAGAACAACTACAGTGCCTTCTTGCACAGTAGTAGGAAATTTTTGAAACGATCCTGCTATTCTAGCACCCAATCCATCAGTTTTGAAGGTAAGACACAGTGATGAGCATTCCAGGGTGTGTTGTGTTAAGATCCCTTCAAAAATGACCACTCAGTAAAACCTATATTAGGTAAAGTGTCCTTCACTTTCCCCTTGACAGCAGACTTGTAGCCTGTGAGAGCAGTCATGGCTGATCACAAATAATTCATTTTATATTAAGTGCTAAATTCCATAGTAGTTCTTAACAACAAGGGACTCTCAAAGGGGAAAAGACTGAATAAACTTAAACTTCAGGGAATAGTGAGCACTTACTTGCAGCAATCAATAGCCTTTTACTATGGAGAGCAAAAAAACCTTTTGGCTTCCTGACTGCAAGTCAAGTCTCTGATCCCCATTCTAACCATCATTCATTTTCAGGGCACTTTGATTCTGTGCCTCTCATGTGGAGGCAACAAGGTGCTGGCCTCTGTTTGAACTCAAGTCCCATGGAGAAAAAGATTCCCCAACAGAGAAAATAAATACTTCCTAACTTCTTTGTTTGTCTTCCAGGCTCCCAGTGGGCACAGGACTCCTGCTCCCTCTGGGTAGCACTCTTCAACTCTCCCTGCTAATTAACCTCTCCTACAGGGTTGCCAAATGAGCTGCTGACAACCAGCCCTGAGCAACTAGAAAACACCAGGACAGCAGACTGAATTGTTAAATTTGTCCATTAAGTCTAGGAGCAGAGAGCGCCTTTGGAGTTTTACTTGAATGCAATAGTGGTAGGTTTACATCATGGTCAGAAGAGGGAAAGAATTTGTGCCATACTTGCTCTCTAACTACCAACAGGATACAGTTTTTGAATATTTTTTCATGCGGTGAGGAGGTGAAAAGTAGTAGTAATTGAACTTGAGATCTTTTTACAACAATAAATGAAAAAGATTCTGAGAAATATTAAGGATGCTATTGAATTTTCAACATTTCTTCCTCCCCTTCATTAATATAAATGGATCCCAAACCAAAAGTCAAATGGCCTTTTTTTTTGCTTTAGCTGAGTAAGGTGTGAGGGTAAATATGCACACCTGACAAGTTATGGGGGCCTAATAAATATTTAAGAAGAACAAACATTTGTTAAAACACATAGTTGCACATTTATGTGGTATGAGAATACCACAATTTTCAGAATCCCCCCCTCCAATGATACAAAAACAAATCAACTGTGAACCATTTACTTAAAAGTAAACTTTAGTAAAACCAATTAAGGAACAGTTTTGCTTTAAAATAAATGAAAATCAATTTCCAGTCTTAGGTATGGCCAGATGGATAAATATATTTTTGTGACCTTCAAAATTAATGTTTCTTTAAGTCAAGGTCACCTACGCATTTTCAATGAGCCGAGTATCAGAAGGGTCAGTACATGGCCATAAACATTTTATGAAACTCAGAAATGTTGATGTCTGCTTCATTTAGAGCCAAAAATTCTGCTTTCTCCTTCTTTTCTACCTGCCTCACTTCTATCACTTACATACACACTGATTTTTCCATTTTTCCCTTAATTTCTTTCTCTTTCTGACCTCAGTATTCCTTAACTTTCTACACCCAAACCTCTTTTCATAGATTGTGTTTAAACATGACTGTTGGCCAAACTGATGTTTAACAATTTCTTCTTCCACTCTCAGCTTAAGCCTTATACTACAAGGTAATTATTCACCCACATCATCTGATTTGAAGGATAGCAGCTAATCAAATGCTTCCACAATTCCTGAAATTCTGATATTAACATATTCTTCTTTTGGACGAATGTCTCTGCTCACATTTTCTCTTAATTTTGTACATAAACCTTGATGGTTTAATAAGATCACAGTTGCCTGTTATCACCCCAACTAGTCCCCACTGGTTGGTTTTGAGGGCCTGGAATGCTACATTGTGAAGAATTCCAAGGGGAAGTTCAGCAAGAATATTGGCCATAATCAATTAATGATGTCTGCCATAGGAAAGTGCTTGTAAACTTGCTGTGACTTTTCCAACTACATCTGCTGGCTCCTCTGTATGAATGTATTGGTCAGTCTCTTTTACTTGCTGAGTGTCAGGAGAGATCCTTAATTACATAAGGTGAAGTTTATGAAAAAGGAAACCCTAAATAGAAGGGATTCTAAATACAAAGTGTTAAAGTGCCATTATTTTGCTTTCTGTGCTCAGATCTAGCCCTGAATACCTATCTCAAAACACTTATTCAAACTCAATCTTCTCTTTCCAAAAGCAAAATTAAAAATTGCCAAAATAGACATAGCAATACTTATTTCCAGGAGCATATCAGTCACAAGAAAAAAATTATGTAGGGCCCCAATCTACAAGTAATTTTTTGTTCAGAAGTAGAGGGGAGCATACTGAAAAAAAAAGAAAAAATAAATTGAAACCCAGAATGAGTATGTTGTACTTAAGTAGACAGACAACTGCACAAAAATTTTCTGAGCAGTTTCTTTTACAGGTTCCTCTTCCTTCCCAATTTCTCTAAATATTAGTACCATGTAAAGCTCTCTCCTTAAGCCATTTCTCTTCTCCTTTTTTTATTCTCTCCATAGGCAATCCCACTCCATGCTGAAAGTCTTTCCTCCCTTTAAATGACTTCCAATCCCAAACCTTCAAAATTACACCTGATTATTTACTTGAATAGTTAAATCTGGATTCTGGAATGTTCTACCTAAACTTTTAAAACATCCCAAGGTAAATTAATCATTTACAAATGAAAGTTATTTTTTTCCTTCCTAAGTTTTTATGTTAATGGGACCACAGCAGTCCAATCACTAAGCTTGTTCATTTTGTCTCCAATTTTTTCTTCTTTGTATCCCCAATGTACAGGGGCTGTTTTAGGTCCTGAATTCCTATATTTGTTCTATCTCAATTACCTCTGAAATTGATCTTTTGAAATTTTTCCTTTCAATTCATATTAAATGCCTTTACCAGATATTTAATTTTAAAGCATAATTATAATTTATTGTTCCCCTATTCAGAAACCTGCAGAGATTGCCTATTATCTATGGAATAAAGCACAGAACTCTCAAGCTGGCATTCAAGATCCTCTGCTAACACATATATATGGAATTTAAGAAAAAAAAAAATGTCATGAAGAACCTAGGGGTAAGACAAGAATAAAGACACAGACCTACTAGAGAATGGACTTGAGGATATGGGGAAGAGGAAGGGTAAGCTGTGACAAAGCGAAAGAGTGGCATGGACATATATACACTACCAAACATAAAATAGCTAGCTAGTGGGAAGTAGCCGCATAACACAGGGAGATCAGCTCGGTGCTTTGTTACCACCTAGAGGGGTGGGATAGGGAGGGTGGGAGGGAGGGAGACGCAAGAGGGAAGAGATATGGGAACATATGTATATGTATAACTGATTCACTTTGTTATAAAGCAGAAACTAACACACCATTGTAAAGCAATTATACTCCAATAAAGATGTAAAAAAAAAAGGTCCTCTGCAAAGCATCACAAGGCTAACTATCTTATCCATCTATCTCACTCTACCTCTTTGCTTCCTTCCATCCTTGATTATCCTTTCACTCTTCCACAGGTACTTACTGAGTGATTATTGTGTTCAGCCTTGTGCTAGGCTTTGGGAATACTAAGCCAAATAACACAGGTACATACTGAATCAGTCTAATAAAATAGATATATGTAAAAAATTACAATAAATTTTAAATAAATACATAAAATTACAATATATTACAGTGAATGCTAATAGAGAGCTAAGGACAAAGTATGATAGGAACACAAAGGAAGAAGCAACTAACTGTTCTGGGGGACAGAAAAGGACTGCTCAGATAAGAGTATATGTAAAATGTGATACTGGCTTTGAGTATTAAAGGATGAAAAAGAGCTCCTTTAGGCCATATCTCTCACTCTTTTCCCACATTTTGTGCACTTTCCAGGTAGACTAGATGACTTTTCTCTGTTAACACATCCCTAATGTACATTTGATCATGTTTTTTCTCCTTTCCCATCTGTACCAGGTTGATTAGTGTCTCCCCAAATATTCATGTTCATTCAAAACCTGAGAATGTGACCTAATAAGGGATCATATATAATTTGTTGAGGATCTTGAGATGAAGTCATCCTGAATTTAGAGTGGGCCCTAAATCCAATGATTAATATCCTTATTCAAAGAAGGATAGAGCATCCAGAGATACACTGAGTAGAATGTCACATGAAGATGGAATTAGAAATTAGAGTGATACCACTATGAGCCAAGGAAAACCAAGGATTGCTAACAGTCATCAGAAGCTGGAAGGCATGAACAGATTCTTCCTGAAAGCCTCCAGAAGGAAACAAATCTGCTGGCACCTTGATTTCATACTTCTGTTCACCTGAACTGTGAGAGAATAAATTTCTGTTGTTTTAAGCCACCAATTCTATGATAATTTGCTTTGGCAGCCTGGAGAAACTAATGCACCATTTCAATTCCTTGAAATTCTATCCAGTCATTAAGATCTTCTCAAATGCCACTTTTTCTATCAAGATTTTTCCTACAGCTTCTTCCCCACTAACAGATTAGATGTGATTTCTTTTTTCTTTGAGCTTCATTTGTGACTCTTCTGGAACTTCACATTTTACCCTACATCTGACATTTTTGTGTGTCCTTCACTATTCAACCAGATTGCAAGCTTTTGAATGATGTTAACATAATTTATTCATCTCATATTTTATACAGCACTGTTTCTAGCACTTTCTTAGCATAGGGTCCATCAAAAAATGAAAACTGGTTAAAAAAAAGCATATGTGTGAATAGTTTTAGTAACATGGTACATAGAAGTTGCACAATAAAGTATAGAGCAAATGTTCAATAAATGTTTGTTGAAGGAATATATGAATAAATAAAACAAAGACTAACATGTTATAAATCCATGGAGGACAGACATCTATTCATGCCTGTCCTCCATGGATTCATCTATTTAATATAAGCCACTGCCTAGCATAATGTCTATTGTACACAGCATGTCCTTAATAAATAAATTGATGAATGATGAATGAGCTCAATTCAAGGGACTTCATCCAGTATGAGTCCTTTGCTTTACAATTGTCCTGTGTTCTACTGAACTATACCTTCTCCCCTGGTCAGAGAGGGCTAATAATATAAAAACTCCGAATAGATTACAATCATCTCTAAATTACTCTTAAGTTTATGTGATCATAATTAACATGTTTCAGATGATCATATCTGATTGATTAATTCTGCGGATAAAATTAAAGTTTGCTTGTTCACCTATTATCTTTATTCAGAATTCTGACTTGAGTTTTAAAGATGAAATTGAGACCCCTAGTGATTTGTCAAAAGTCACAGAAAATAGCAGAGCTAGAATTTAAAATTAGATTTACCCTATTACAAAGCTCATACTATTTTCACTCTTCCAAGCTGACTTGGCTTCAAATCACTTGAATTTTTCTGGCCTCAAAATCCTCCACTCACCAGCTCAAGTTGATTCCTTTTTTTCCACCATCCTTCTAGCTCTAAATTGTTTCTAGGTTTCCAATCACCTTGTGATAGGAATGCCACCCACTTATGCTGTGCTGACTGCCATCTGGTCTTCGTCAATGTGATTTTACCCTCATCATCTCTTCAGGGCACTTGCCCTTTCTTTGCCACCTTCCAAGACCATATGGCACATTTTTATGTCACATGGCTTCCATACATCCCACTTCCTTATGTTCACCATCTTCTTAATCCCCTTTATATATACTTTGACAATTTTTCCCTGCTCTTAGATTTCTGATCTCTATTTTCATCCCAGGTTTCACTGTGGTGCCCTGTTCTTTCTCATTTCATGGCATGCTATACTGTCATGACTGTAACATATGTCTATAATTCCTTCATAGTATTGGGAACATCCATCACACTGCTGACACCACATAAATTTTGTGCATACGTTACAGATTTTAGAGAAAGGGAGGACACTTCCATCCAAAATGAGCTGACATTGCTTCACAGGTTGATTTGGGGGCCCATCAACCCCCAACAAAGTGACATCACATGAACATACAAAGAATTCAAAGACCAAATATTTTTATTGTATTTCTAGAGATTAAATTACATGTGTATACACAAATAAGATTGCACATACAAAACACATATGCCATTATTCTTTTGTTTCCAAATTTGTATCATACATTTTACAATGCTGAAATGTTTAAATGAACAATGAACATCCATATGCTCAACATCTAAATTCAATAATTGTTAACTTCTGCCACATTTGCTTAACAAAGCTATAAATGTGTGTATATTTCTTTTTAAAAAATGAATTATGTGAAAGTAGTGAAAGACGTCAAGATGTTACAGCATGTATTTCCTAAGAATGAAAATGTTTTCATTTATAGCCATAATATGTCATTATTATATTTAAGAATTTAAAGATTCTGTAGTATCATCTAAATTGTTGCCCATATTCAAATTTCTGCCAGTTGTTCCTAAAATGTATTTTATAGCTTTAATAAAAATCCAGGACTAATGAAGTTTCATACAATGCACTTGGATATTTTGTCTGTTTTAATTTACTACAGTAGTCCTGCTGCCTATTTCTTATGCCCGTGCATGACCAAACCAGGCTCATTCTCTTGTACAATGGGTCAAATTCTGGATTTGTCTGTATAGTTTCTTGTGTTGTCACTTAATTTCTTTCCTTATTTCTTTATTTTCTGTAAATATTAAATGATGTTTAAAGTAGATTAGGTTCTGTTTAAACATGTTTGAGAGAATAGATAGTGATGTGTAAGTCAAATCTCTTCACATCAGGGAGCACATATTGTCCCACATTTGATCACTTGGTTAGGATGGAGAAAGCCAGATGCCTCCATTGTAGAGGTACATTTTTCTAATTGCAATTGGCAAGTAGTCTGTGAACTGACACTTTGGCAGTGTGAATTGCCTATTCCCTTGACTGTCTTTCCAACAATGAATCTAGTGCCTGAAATAATTATTGTATTAGAAGTTGTAAAATTTTGATTTTTCTAATTCTATCATTCTTTCTAGATAGAATTATTACCTGGCATTCATCTATAAAGGAAAACTTCCTCTCATCAACTAAGATAAATTCTACTTCCTCTGAAAAAGGCAGGTTAAATACTTATTCTTTCCCTTTAATTACCAAGTTTTAAAATAAGTGATTGTTATAATCATCATCACTAATGAAGGTAAGTGAGTTTTTCCCGTTTTTACTTCTTTTAGACTCATTGATTTTTAGTTCTATTATTTATAATTATCAAAGTTGTTGTTCTTATTCATGCTCAAATTACCACAAATTTGGTCAGTGGGAGTCCCTATGAGCTAGCTTGTATTTTCTTTGATCACCATTGAAATTAAATATTTCCTTGTTTTCTAGCACACTCATATTCTCTTGTACTTTTCTTCCCAGGACAATGTTAGCAAGGAAATTTACAAAATTTTTTGTTCAGATGAAAAGAACACTGTGCCTATAATTTGCAGTAGGTCATTCAAAAATATGCTTAAAGTAATGCAAATACATTAATTCCATAAATTAGGTGTAACCACCAGAAGAAAGATGTTCAGACCCATGGCCTAACTTTGTGTTTTACTCCACAGGTGAGAAATAAGCACACAAAGGAAACAGAAAGAGAAAACTAACATAACTCCCAGACCATACCCATGACCTACCGATATGTACAATAGATTGGAACAAGAGTAGAGAAACATTAGCAACACTACAAATGAAAAAGCTTGTTACAAAAATATATTAAATGTCTATTAAATGTCATGCTGATGCATTTATAAAATGAGCTAGAAAATTTTTAAAATGGAAAAAAAATTATCAAAATGCTATAATTTAATATTCAAGGGAAATAGTAGTAGTGCTAGCTTAATATTAGTTTATGATTAGCCAAAATCATAAGGAAGCAATAAAATAAAAATCTAACATGCTGCATCAAGGTGAGAGGGAATTCTAAAATATCTAATATTATATCATACCAGTGCACTGAAAATAAATAGTCTCTGCAACTAAACACCAATAGTTAGATTTCCAGAATTTGTAGTAAATGTCAGAAACTAGAATAATTCTCAGGCACTTTAGTAAGTCTAGAGTTTATGCAGGCACAGTCATTCAAAAAATATAACAGGATCAAGGAGAATCCTGATAACATTTGATGTCTGTTTATCATACTGGGGCTTTCATATAAAAAAGCCTTCAAGAGAGCACCAGCATCCTACAAAGGTTAAGTGAACGTCAGGAATTTATAACAAAAACATTTAGACATTCCCGGAACAAAATAAAGTTAATGGATCGCTCATGTAGCTGGAATTCAGAGAAGCAGAGCTCAGACAATTCTAAACAGATGTTGGTAAGAACAATGCAAAAGAGGCAGTGTGTCAGCTTGTTTTTCAGGGACAAATGCAGTGATATTTTGGCCAGCTAACACCATAGCTATGTTGTGAAATACATTAATAGATTAACTAAAACTGTGCCACCACAGTATCTACCACATTTCCATACATATTTATTCTCTTATGCATATACATATTGTCCCACACCAATTTTTAAATGAATATCAGGAAAACACATTTGTCACTTGTTATCTTCTCTGAAACTGCAATCACTTCTGCCAGAGGTAGTCCTTGGGAGTTTTAAGAGCATCCATCTCACACCTAAAGGGAAAGAAGCTTACAGCTATTGAGTTGAGCACATGTTCCTTTCACAACATCTAGGTTTTTGACATTAAGTTAAGGACCATTTTTCACAAAAGGCATTCAAGATGAATGGCTAGCTACTGTCCTGCTTTCCACTATGTTTGAGACAGGAAGGAGCAAATCACAAATACTCTTTCCTCTATGCTAATGGTTCTTAAATGCTTGGGGGAGGGGGGGTCAAGATCCCTTTGAATACCTGATGAAAACTATAGACTTTATCCTTGGAAAAAATGCACAATACTTTGCTTGCAATTTGGGGGCATTTATTGATCTCCTGAAGCCCATCTTTGGACAGATATGTACTCCATGAACCTGGATAATAAAGCAAGCACCCACATAATCAAGGCTATGAGTAAAAAAGTTTCTGAGCACTGCACTTCACTCAACATTTCAACAAGAGAGACATACTGATGTGTGACTGTCATATGTGACCAATAACATTCTTAACTCTTTGAAAATTTACATGAAGAGCCAAGAATAAGTCAATGATGAAAATTGTGGCAATTCTAGACAGTTCCACACAGCTTCCAAAGTAGTATGATTATGATCAAGTTAGAAAAAAACCTGATGATAAGAAATTTCAGTCTGGAAGAGACAGTGACATAAACCAGATTTCTTAAAGGCCACCACATTTCCCACACCATTCTAATTAGTACTATGTTGGAAGTGGCCATTCATGCTAGTATATGATTTGGTTGCTTTGCTAGGAGTTGTTTATTTTCCTGGCAATCCACAAAAACATTATTCTGTGCAACTGCTGACAGTATTTGTTTTCAAATTAACAAAATTTCATTGGACATTTATGAAATTCCATGATTATTGTCCATGCTTAAAAGTAATCTCTCCTGTAGAGTTGAAATAATTGATATTTGTTTGGTTTCTGGTTTGGGGGCTCTTCTGTTTTTAAACCCAGTTGATTTTTTAAAAATTTTATTGAGGTATAATTAATTTACAATATTGCGCTAGTTTCAGGTGTACAGCAAAGCGAATCTGTTATACAAATACATGTATCCACTCTGCTTTAGATTCTTTTCCCATATAGGCCATTAGAGATTACTGAGTAGAGTTCCCTGTGCTATACAATAGGTCCTTATTAGTTATCTATTTTATATATGGTAGTGCATATGTTTCAATCTCAATCTTGCAGTTTATCCCTCATCCCTTCCTTACCCTCTGAGGGCCATAAGTTTATTTTCTACTTCTGTAACTCTATTTTGGTTTTGTAGATAAATTTATTTGTAGCCTTTTTTCAGATTCCACATATAAGAGGTATCATCTCACAGTGGTCAGAATGGCCATCATCAAAAATCTACAAACTTCCCTGGTGGCGCAGTGGTTGAGAGTTTGCCTGCCAATGCAGGGGACACGGGTTCGTGCCCCAGTCCGGGAAGATCCCACATACCGCGGAGCGGCTGGGCCCGTGAGCCATGGCCGCTGAGCCTGCACGTCCAGAGCCTGTGCTCCGCAATGGTAGAGGCCACAACAGTGAGAGGCCCACGTACCAAAAAAAAGAAAAGAAAAGAAAAAAAAATCTACAAACAATAAATGCTGGAGAGGGTGTGCAAAAAAGGGAACCCTCTTACACTGTTGGTAGATATGTAAATTGATACAGCCACTATGGAAAACAGTATGGAGGTTCCTTAAAAACTAAAAATAGAACTACCATATGACCCACCAATACCACTACTGGGCACATACCCAGAGAAAACCATAATTCAAAAAGACACATGCACTCCAATATTCATTGCAGCACTATTCACAATAGTCAGGACATGGAAGCAACCTAAATGTCCATCAACAGAGGAATGGCTAAAGTAGATGTGGTACATATATACAATGGAATATTACTCAGCCATAAAAATGAACAAACATATGCTAACACATATATATGGAACTTAAAAAAAAAAGAAAAAAATGTTCATGAAGAACCTAGGGGCAAGATGGGAATAAAGACACAGACCTACTAGAGAATGGACTTGAGGATATGGGGAGGGGGAAGAATAAGCTGGACAACGTGAGAGAGTGTAATGGACATATATACACTACCAAATGTAAAATAGGTAGCTAGTGGGAAGCAGCTGCATAACACAGGGAGATCAGCTCAGTGCTTTGTGACCACCTAGAGAGGTGGGATAGGGAGGGTGGGAAGGAAGGAAGACGCAAGAGGGAAGAGATATGGTGACATATGTATATGTATAACTGATTCACTTTGTTATAAAACAGAAACTAACATACCATTGTCAAGCAATTATACTCCAATAAAGATGTTTAAAAAAAATGAACAAAATAATGCCATTTGCAGCAACATGGATGGACCTAGAGATTGTCATACTGAGTGAAGTAAGTCAGACAGAGTAAACCCAGTTGATTTTGATGATTTGTTTGTGTTGTGCCTGGAAACTTACGAGAAGTCAATAAAGAAAAATTGTTAGTGAGTCTTTTTCCCAAGGCTCCTGGATAATAAAGAGTCATTCATTATGCTCTTTGCCATGACCTTCAAAGCCTTTGCAATCAGACCTAAATCATTACCAACCTTATTGCTTTTGATCACCCATCTCAGACCTTTCACCATTTCCTGCAGTGCCTTATATCCATGCCTTTACCATGCTGTGCTAGTTGCCTAGGATGCCATTTTTAGCTCATCTACCTAATGAAGAGCTACTTGTTATTCAAAGCTCAGCTCAGCTTATCTCTCCATTTTGAAGCCTTCTCCCACTTCTCCAGGCACAGTCTTTTCTGTTATTAATTGGCATAGCTCTTCTTTGGAAAGAAGGAAGGAAGGAAGGAAGGAAGGAAGGAAGGAAGGAAGGAAGGGAGAAGGAAGGAAAGAAAGAAGGAAGGACAAGTAAGTGTTACATATCTTGAAAATATTTCTAGCCCACAGGAAACTGGAATATGCAATAAATAGAGCACAGCTTTTGGACTCAATCAAATCTAGATTTTAATACTGTTTATTGCTAAATAGTTACATTATTAAATAATGGGAATTCACTTTTCTGAGCATCAGTATTTATACCTGTTAAATGGAGATGACCACACTTATTTCATAGGCTTGCAATGAAGTTTAAAGAGATAATATATGCAACAGCCCTAACACAAGGTAGGTGTTTTCAAATGTTAGCTCTCCCTTCCTGCCACTCCACACCTATTGTTCCAGAGATGTCTACCTCACCCTAACTCCTTTATGTGACTGTGTGTGCCATGTGAACAAAGGCCATGCCTATGTTTTCTCTTCTTTTCTTTTCTTTTTTTACACCTTTATTGGAGTATAATTGCTTTACAGTGGTGTGTTAGTTTCTGCTTTATAACAAAGTGAATCAGTTATACATATACATATGTTCCCATATCTCTGCTCTCTTGCATCTCCCTCCCTCCAACCCTCCCTATCCTACCCCTCCAGGTGGTCACAAAGCACCGAGCTGATCTCCCTGTGCTATGTGGCTGCTTCCCACTAGCTATCTACCTTAAGTTTGGTAGTGTATATATACGTCCATGCCTCTCTCTCTTGCTGTGTCACAGCTTACACTTCCCCCTCCCCATATCCTCAAGTCCATTCTCTAGTAGGTCTGTGTCATTATTCCTGTCTTACCCCTAGGTTCTACATGACATTTTTTTTTTTCTTAACTTCCATATATATGTGTTAGCATACGGTATTTGTCTTTCTCTTTCTGACTTACTTCACTCTGTATGACAGACTCTAAGTCTATCCACCTCATTACAAATAGCTCAATTTTGCTTCTTTTTATAGCTGAGTAATATTCCATTGTATATATATGCCACATCTTCTTTATCCATTCATCCGATGATGGACACTTAGGTTGCTTCCATGTCCTGGCTATTGTAAATAGAGCTGCAATGAATTTTTTGGTACATGAATCTTTTTAAATCATGGTTTTCTCAGGATATATGCCCAGTAGTGGGATTGCTGGGTCATATGGTAGTTCTATTTGTAGTTTTTTTTTTTTTTTTAACATCTTTATTGGGGTATAATTGCTTTACAATGGTGTGTTAGTTTCTGCTTTATAACAGAGTGAATCAGTTATACATATACATATGTTCCCATATCTCTTCCTTCTTTGTCTCCCTCCCTCCCACCCTCCCTATCCCACCCCTCCAGACAGCCACAAAGAACCGAGCCGGTTTCCCTGTGCCATGCGGCTGCTTCCCACTGGCTATCTACCTTACGTTTTTTAGTATATATATGTCCATGTCTC
>NW_006785255.1:1396403-1401691 GCF_000442215.2 Lipotes vexillifer
TTTTCCCAGCACCACTTATTGAAGAGGCTGTCCTTTCTCCACTGTATATTCCTGCCACCTTTATCAAAGATAAGGTGACCATATGTGCATGGGTTTATCTCTGGGCTTTCTATCCTATTCCATTGATCTATCTTTCTGTTTTTGTGCCAGTACCATACTGTCTTGATTACTGTAGCTTTGTAGTATAGTCTGAAGTCAGGCAGCCTGATTCCTCCAGCTCCATTTTTTGTTCTCAAGATTGCTTTGGCTATTCGGGGTCTTTTGTGTTTCCATACAAATTGTGAAATTTTTTGTTCTAGTTCTGTGAAAAATGCCAGTGGTAGTTTGATAGGGATTGCATTGAATCTATAGATTGCTTTGGGAAGTAGAGTCATTTTCACAATGTTGATTCTTCCAATCCAAGAACATGGTATATCTCTCCATCTGTTTGTATCATCTTTAATTTCTTTCATCAGTGTCTTATAATTTTCTGCATACAGGTCTTTTGTCTCCTTAGGTAGGTTTATTCCTAGATATTTTATTACTTTTACTTCTTCTTTACTTTTCTTTTTTACTTTACTTTTTTACTTTACTTTTACTTTTACTTTACTTTTACTTTTACTTTTACTTTTACTTTACTTTTACTTTTACTTTTACTTTACTTTTTTACTTTACTTTTACTTTTTTACTTTACTTTTCTTCTTTACTTCTTCTTTTATTTTCTTCTTCTTCTTTACTTCTTCTTTGAAGAAGTAAATTTGGATTTGGATTTGGATTCCTTTTATTTCCTTTTCTTCTCTGATTGCTGTGGCTAAAACTTCCAAAACTATGTTGAATAAGAGTGGTGAGAGTGGGCAACCTTGTCTTGACCTTGACCTGACCTTAGTGGAAATGCTTTCAGTTTTTCGCCATTGAGGATGATGTTGGCTGTGGGCTTGTCATATACGGCCTTTATTATATTGAGGAAAGTTCCCTCTACCCCTACTTTCTGCAGGGTTTTTATCATAAATAGGTGTTGAATTTTGTCAAAAGCTTTCTCTGCATCTATTGAGATGATCATATGGTTTTTCTCCTTCAGTTTGTTAATATGGTTAATCACATTGATAGATTTGCATATATTGAAGAATTCTTGAATTCCTGGAATAAACCTCACTTGATCATGCTGTATGATCCTTTTAATGTGCTGTTGGATTCTGTTTGCTAGTATTTTGTTGAGGATTTTTGCATCTATGTTTATCAGTGATATTGGCCTGTAGTTTTCTTTCTTTGTGACATCCTTGACTGGTTTTGGTATCAAGGTGATGGTGGCCTCATAGAATGAGTTTGGGAGTGTTCCTCCCTGTGCTATATTTTGGAAGAGTTTGAGAAGGATAGGTATTAGCTCTTCTCTAAATATTTGATAGAATTTGCCTGTGAAGCCATCTGGTCCTGGGCTTTTGTTTGTCGGAAGATTTTTAATCACAGTTTCAATTTCAGTGCTTGTGATTGGTCTGTTCATATTTTCTGTTTCTTCCTGATTCAGTCTTGGCAGTTTGTGCATTTCTAAGAATTTGCCCGTTTCTTCTAGATTGTCCATTTTATTGGCATAGAGTTGCTTGTAGTAATCCCTCATGATCTTTTGTATTTCTGCAGTGTCAGTTGTTACTTCTCCTTTTTCATTTCTGATTCTATTGATTTGAGTCTTCTCCCTTATTTTCTTGATGAGTCTGGCTAATGGTTTATCTATTTTGTTTATCTTCTCAAAGAACCAGCTTTTAGTTTTATTGATCTTTGCTATTGTTTCCTTCATTTCTTTTTCATTTATTTCTGATCTGATTTTTATGATTTCTTTCCTTCTGCTAACTCTGGGGTTTTTTTGTTCTTCTTTCTCTAATTGCTTGAGGTGCAAGGTTAGGTTGTTTATTCGAGATGTTTCCTGCTTCTTAAGGTGGGCTTGTATTGCTATAAACTTCCCTCTTAGAACTGCTTTTGCTGCATCCCATAGGTTTTGGGTCGTTGTATCTCCATTGTCATTTGTTTCTAGGTATTTTTTAATTTCCTCTTTGATTTCTTCAGTGATCACTTCGTTATTAAGTAGTGTATTGTTTAGCCTCCATGTGTTTGTATTTTTTACTGCTCTTTTCCTATAATTGATATCTAGTCTCATGGCGTTGTGGTCGGAAAAGATACTTGATACAATTTCAATTTTCTTAAATTTACCAAGGCTTGATTTGTGACCCAAGATATGATCTATCCTGGAGAATGTTCCATGAGCACTTGAGAAAAATGTGTATTCTGTTGTTTTTGGATGGAGTGTCCTATAAATATCAATTAAGTCCATCCTGTTTAATGTATCATTTAAAGCTTGTGTTTCCTTATTTATTTTCATTTTGGATGATCTGTCCATTGGTGAAAGTGGGGTGTTGAAGTCCCCTACTATGAATGTGTTACTGTCGATTTCCCCTTTTATGGCTGCTAGTTTTTGCCTTATGTATTGAGGTGCTCCTATGTTGGGTGCATAAATATTTACAATTGTTATATCTTCTTCTTGGATCGATCCCTTAATCATTATGTAGTGTCCTTCTTTGTCTCTTCTGATAGTCCTTATTTTAAAGTCTATTTTGTCTGATATGAGAATTGCTACTCCAGCTTTCTTTTGGTTTCCATTTGCATGGAATATCTTTTTCCATCCCCTTACTTTCAGTCTGTATGTGTCTCTAGGTCTGAAGTGGGTCTCTTGTAGACAGCATATATATGGGTCTTGTTTTTGTATCCATTCAGCCAATCTGTGTCTTTTGGTGGGAGCATTTAGTCCATTTACATTTAAGGTAATTATCGATATGTATGTTCCTATTCCCATTTTCTAAATTGTTTTGGGTTCGTTATTATAGGACTTTTCCTTCTCTTGTGTTTTTGTCTAGAGAAGTTCCTTTAGCATTTGTTGTAAAGCTGGTTTGGTGGTGCTGAACTCTCTCAGCTTTTGCTTGTCTGTAAAGGTTTTAATTTCTCCATCAAATCTGAATGAGATCCTTGCTGGGTAGAGTAATCTTGGTTGCAGGTTTTTCTCCTTCATCACTTTCAGTATGTCCTGCCACTCCCTTCTGGCTTGTAGAGTTTCTGCTGAGAGATCAGCTGTTAACCTTATGGGGATTCCCTTGTGTGTTATTTGTTGTTTTTCCCTTGCTGCTTTTAATATGCTTTCTTTGTATTTAGTTTTTGACAGTTTGATTAATATGTGTCTTGGCGTATTTCTCCTTGAATTTATCCTGTATGGGACTCTCTGTGCTTCCTGGACTTGATTAACGATTTCCTTTCCCATATTAGGGAAGTTTTCAACTATAATCTCTTCAAATATTTTCTCAGTCCCTTTCTTTTTCTCTTCTTCTTCTGGAACCCCTATAATTCGAATGTTGGTGCGTTTAATGTTGTCCCAGAGGTCTCTGAGACTGTCCTCAGTTCTTTTCATTCTTTTTTCTTTATTCTGCTCTGCAGTAGTTATTTCCACTATTTTATCTTCCAGGTCACTTATCCGTTCTTCTGCCTCATTTATTCTGCTATTGATCCCATCTAGAGTATTTTTCATTTCATTTATTGTGTTGTTCATCATTGTCTGTTTCATCTTTATTTCTTCTAGGTCCTTGTTAACTGCTTCTTGCATTTTGTCCATTCTATTTCCAAGATTTTGGATCATCTTTACTATCATTATTCTGAACTCTTTTTCAGGTAGACTGCCTATTTCCTCTTCATTTGTTAGGTCTGGTGGGTTTTTATCCTGCTCCTTCATCTGCTGTGTGTTTTTCTGTCTTCTCATTTTGCTTATCTTACTGTGATTGGGTTCACCTTTTTGCAGGCTGCAAGTTCGTAGCTCCCGTTGTTTTTGATGTCTGTCTCCAGTGGCTAAGGTTGGTTCAGTGGGTTGTGTAGGCTTCCTGGTGGAGGGGACTAGTGGCTGTGTTGTGGTGTATGAGGCTAGATCTTGTCTCTCTAGTGGGCAGGTCCACGTCTGGTGGTGTGTTTTGGGGTGTCTGTGGACTTATTATGATTTTAGGCAGCCTCTCTGCTAGTGGGTGGGGTTGTGTTCCTGTTTTGCTATATGGTTGGCATAGGTTGTCCAGCACTGTAGCTTGCTGGTCGTTGAGTGAAGCTGGGTGCTGGTGTTGAGATGGAGATCTCTGGGAGATTTTCGCCGTTTGATATTATGTGGGGCTGGGAGGTCTCTTCTTGACGAGTGTTCTGAAGTTGGCTCTCCCACCTCAGAGGCAGAGTCCTGACTCCTGGCTGGAGCAGCAAGAGCCTTTCATCCACTCGGCTCAGAATAAAAGGGAGAGAAAGTAGAGAGAATTAGTAGAAGTAGGAGGAAATAGGAAAGAAAGAAAGAAAGAAAGAAAGAAAGGAGGGAAGGAAGGAAGGAGGGAAGGAAGAAAGAAAGAAAGAAGAAAAGAAAGGAAGAAGGCAAGAAGGAAAGAAAGGAGGGAGGGAGGGAGGAGGGAAGGAAGGAAGGAATGAGGGAAGGAAGAAAAAAATACAGAAAAAAAGAAGATACAGTTAAATAAAATAAAGTATAATAAAGTTATTGAATTAAAAAAATAATTATTTAGAGAAAAGAAAAAGAAAAGGGACGGATAGAACCTTAGGACAAATGGTGGAAGCAAAGTTATAGAGACAAAATCTTACATAGAAGCATACACATATACCCTCACAAAAAGAGGTAAAGGGGAAAAAATCATAAAACTTGCTCTCCAAGTCCACCTCCTCAATTTGGGACGATTCGTTGTCTCAAAAAGGGAAGGAAGGAAGGAAAGATAGAAAGAAGGTAAAGTATAACAGAGTTCTTTAAATTAAAATTAATTATTAAGAAAAAAATTAAAAAAAAAAAAACGACGGATAGAACGCTAGGACAAATGGTGGAAGCAAACCTATACAGACAAGATCTCACACAGAAGCATACACATACACATTCACAAAAAGAGGAAAAGGGGAAAAAATCATAGATCTTGCTCTAGAAGTCCGCCTCCTCAATTTGGGATGATTCGCTGTCTATTCATGTATTCCACAGAGGCAGGGTACATCAAATTGATTGTGTAGCTTTAATCCGCTGTTTCTGAGGCTGCTGGGAGAGATTTCCCTTTTTCTTCTTTGTTCTCACAGCTCACAGGGGCTCAGCTTTCGACTTGGCCCTGCCTCTGCGTGTAGGTCGCTGGAAGGCGTCTGTTTTTTGCTCAGACAGGACGGGGTTAAAGGAGCCGCTGACTCGGGGGCTCTGGCGCTCTCAGGCCAGGGGCAGGGAGGGGCACGGAGTGCGGGGCGGGCCTGCGGCGGCAGAAGTCAGC
>NW_006785255.1:1401773-1409799 GCF_000442215.2 Lipotes vexillifer
GTGTGTTAGTTTCTGCTTTATAACAGAGTGAGTCAGTTATACATATATATATGTTCCCATATCTCTTCCCTCTTTGTCTCCCTCCCTCCCACCCTCCCTATCCCACCCCTCCAGACAGCCACAAAGAACCGAGCCGGTTTCCCTGTGCCATGCGGCTGCTTCCCACTGGCTATCTACCTTACGTTTGTTAGTATATATATGTCCATGTCTCTCTCTCGCCCTAACACACCTCACCCTTCCCCCTCCCCATATCCTCAAGTCTGTTCTCCAGTAGGTCTCTGTCTTTATTCCTGTTTTACCCCTAGGTTCTTCATAACATTTTTTTTTCTTAAATTCCATATATATGTGTTAGCATACGGTATTTGTCCTTCTCTTTCTGACTTACTTCACTCTGTATGACAGACTCTAGATCTATCCACCTCATTACAAATAGCTCAATTTCGTTTCTTTTTATGGCTGAGTAATATTCCATTGTATATATGTGCCACATCTTCTTTATCCATTCATCCGACGACGGGCACTTAGGTTGTTTCCATCTCCGGGCTATTGTAAATAGAGCTGCAATGAACATTTTGGTACATGACTCTTTCTGAATTCTGGTTTCCTCAGGGTATATACCTAGTAGTGGGATTGCTGGGTCATATGGTAGTTCTATTTGTAGTTTTTGAAGGAACCTCCATACTGTTATCCATGGTGGCTGTACCAATTCACATTCTCACCAGCAGTGCAAGAGTGTTCCCTTTTCTCCACACCCTCTCCAGCATTTATTGTTTCTAGATTTTTTGATGATGGCCATTCTGACTGGTGTGAGATGATATCTCATTGTAGTTTTGATTTGCATTTCTCTAATGATTAATGATGTTGAGCATTCTTTCATGTGTTTGTTGGCAGTCTGTATATCTTCTTTGGAGAAATGTCTATGTAGGTTTTCAGCCCATTTTTGGATTGGGTTGTTTGCTTTTTTGTTATTGAGCTGCATGTGCTGCTTATAAATTTTGGAGATTAATCCTGTGTCAGTTGCTTCATTTGCAAATATTTTCTCCCATTCTGAGGGCTGTCTTTTGGTCTTGTTTATGGTTTCCTTTGCTGTGCAAAAGCTTTGAAGTTTCATTAGGTCCCACCCATTTGTTTATTTTTTTTTTATTTCCATTTCTCTAAGAGGGGGGTCAAAAAGATCTTGCTGTGATTTATGTCACAGAGTGTTCTGCCTATGTTTTCCTCTAAGAGTTTGATAGTTTCTGGCCTTACATTTAGGTCTTTAATCCATTTTGAACTTATTTTTGTGTATGGTGTTAGGGAGTGATCTAATCTCATAATTTTACATGTATCTGTCCAGTTTTCCCAGCACCATTTATTGAAGAGGCTGTCCTTTCTCCACTGTACATTCCTGCCTCCTTTATCAAAGATAAGGTGACCATATGTGTGTGGGTTTATCTCTGGGCTTTCTATCCTGTTCCATTGATCTATCTTTCTGTTTATGTGCCAGTACCATACTGACTTGATTACTGTAGCTTTGTAGTATAGTCTGAAGTCAGGGAGCCTGATTCCTCCAGCTCCATTTTTTGTTCTCAAGATTGCTTTTGCTATTTGTGGTCTTTTGTGTTTCCATACAAATTGTGGGTTTTTTGTTCTAGTTCTGTGAAAAATGCCATTGGTAATTTGATAGGGATTGCATTGAATCTGTAGATTGCTTTGGATAGTAGAGTCATTTTCACAATGTTGATTCTTCCAATCCAAGAACATGGTATATCTCGCCATCTATTTGTATCATCTTTAATTTCTTTCATCAGTGTCTTATAATTTTCTGCATACACGTCTTTTGTCTCCTTAGGTAGGTTTATTCCTTGATATTTTATTCTTTTTCTTTCAATGGTAAATGGGAGTGTTTTCTTGATTTCACTTTCAGATCTTTCATTGTTAGTGTATAGGAATGCCAGAGATTTCTGTGCATTAATTTTGTATCCTGCTACTTTACCAAATTCATTGATTAGCTTTAGTTGTTTTTTGGTAGCATTTTTAGGATTCTCTATATATAGTATCATGTCATCTGCAAACAGTGACAGTTTTACTTCTTCTTTTCTGATTTGGATTTCTTTTATTTCCTTTTCTTCTTTGGTTGCCATGGCTGAAACTTCCAACACTATTTTGAATAATAGTGGTGAGAATGGACAACCTTATCTTGTTCCTGATCTTAGTGGAAATGGGTTTAGTTTTTCACCATTGAGGATGACGTTGGCTGTGGGTTTGTCATGTATGGCCTTTATTATGTTGAGGAAAGTTCTCTCTATACCTACTTTCTGCTGGGTTTTTATCATAAATGGGTGTTGAGTTTTGTCTAAAGATTCCTCTGCAAATATTGAGATGATCATATGGTTTTTCTTCTTCAATTTATTAACATGGTGTATCATGTTGATTGATTTGCATATATTGAAGAATCCTTGCATTCCTGGAATAAACCCCACTTGATCATGTTGTATAATCCATTTAATGTGCTGTTGGATTCTGTTTGCTATTATTTTGTTGAGGATTTTTGCATCTATGTTTATCAGTGATATTTGCCTGTAGTTTTCTTTCTTTGTGTATGTTTTCTTCTATACACAGGCCTGACATATAGCTGGTGTTTGACAAATAGTTATTGAAATCAATCAATCAATAATTCCAAAGTATTTTAAAATGTCTTTCACTTCTTCAAAATAAAATTCATACTTTAAGAATTGAATACATAATGGACATAAATATGAACGTTCTCTGGAAAATGTGGAGTATCCTGCTATTATTATTTTAATTTTCAGAAGGCAGCAGGATATGGTGTTAGGAGTTCAGGCTCTATAGTCGGACACCTAAAAGTTCATCTAGTAAAGTTACTAAAGCACTCTGTGCCTTAGGGAGTAATAATCAAACAGGCCTTATGTTGTTTATGTGAGCATTAAATGAGATAATACACATAACACTCAGAGTGGTGCCTAGTATAGAGTAAGATGTTAACAATTTAGCTACAAGTGATTACAGAGGTGGTTGTTGAAGTGATAATGTTAATATTTATTAAAAGCTATTTGAAGGCAACTGTTTTAATTTTTAGAAGAACCCAAGGGAGATGCTTATACAAATGTAATATGTTGGTTATTTCTTCAAATGTTTGTAGCACTTAGTTTCTTATGTGAAAGAATGCTTTACAAAAAATGCTTAATGAAAATGTATATCATATTTGTAAGGATAGGCAGGCTCTAGAGTAAAACATTTTCTTGTGTTTGAGGAATCCTTTCAATTGAGAGAGAAAGATGTGCCAAAGTTTCTGTGTACCAGGGAGTTACGGGTGGTATGGCACATGTTTGTAGGGGGTACAATAGAGGGGATGGTTATTTCTTCCTGAGTAGTGAGAGAGGGAAGCTAGGAAAATCTTCATAGAAGTGATGATCTTTCAGCCAAATCTTGAAAAGCACTCTTTCCACTCAGCTTGATTTTTCACTGGGGTTAAGTAAGACCCACTAAAGGTCAACAGAATGAGAAGAAATCAGTAAATAGGACATAAGTGGAGAAGTCAAGAAAGGGAGAGTTTATCAGTTGTTAACTGTCTGCTACAGGATAACTTCTCTAGCCTGTAAAGTAAGATAGGAACCAGAAGTTAAAGTTGAGGAAGGTAAATATTTTAAAATATTTACAAACTAAAAGAAGGATGAGATATGACATAGCATTCTTATAGATACTTCTTTTTCTTATTAGTGTAACAATCTCAAGGAAGAGTAAGTTTAAAGGAGATTATCAAATGAATAGTATTTTAAATATAGGTTTCTGTTTATAAAAGAATGATATTTTTCTCTATTTCTCTCCTTTAATATTCATTTAAAATGACAGAAAGGAAGAAAGGAGGAAAGAAAGGAAGGGAGAAAGAGAAGAAAACTTTATTATCAATGAAACAAAACATACTCATAATTTTAGATTACAAAATCTGAAGAAAATTTAACAAATACTATAATACTTGGAAAAGAAAATAAATTATTGAAAGTTTATATATACTCCCCCAGACTTCAGACAGGAAGAGATTTCTTAAAATTAAATATCCATGTTCTTTAAAGTTCATGTATTATACCTTTGATTAAAGCAATGAAATAAAATGTTTTAGAAAGGTCATAGAAGAAGAGGAAAATGTCCCTATAATGAACAAATTGATAGAAAAGATTATTAAGAGAGATAAGACTAAAGCACAATTCCACAAATCATACCAATACATCTTTTTTGTGATGGATTTTATAACATTCTAGTTAAAAATATCTGCTGGAGGTATAATGACAGAGAAATTGAAAGTGGTAAAATCCAAATTATAAACTCAGAGATCATATTACTTAAGAGGCTTCACTATAGGCCAATCTGAATTCCTGAGTGGCACAAACTGAAGGAGACAGGCACCCAGGATAATAATAACAAATGCAGGAAGAGGGTATCAAAGAACATAAATTTGATTTAAATCTGAGTACTAACCAAATTGAATTGGTTTAATTCTCTTCTGTCTTTCCTTGGCAAATAACTGCTCAGAGTTGAGCACTCATTCAAAGATAAATAGTAAGTAGAAAGGAAACAATGATGATAATGAACAGTATGAATAAAAAGAGCTCTCTGAAATTTCACTTATAATCTTTCTAACAGAAGAATCCAAAAGTAAAGGGAGAAAAAAAAGAATGAAAGAAACAAAGAAAGAGAGAGAGAGAAAGATTATCAGTAGTAGGAAACAAAAGGAGCTAATGGATCTCAGGAAAGACATAGAAATAATAATAATCATTAAAGGAGAACAGCAATATTGATTTTTTTTAAAAGATGCAAAAAGAAATAAAAATATGAAATAGAAAATAAAAAGCTATAAAAAGAATTACAATGAATATGACATGTATGGATGACAAAGATTATAGCATTTCTGAAAAAATAAAAATAAAAAAAAATGGATGTTGTAAATGTAGTTGATACAATAGAAGAAAACTTTTCTGATAAAAGACCTGAACAACTTGAAAGACAGTGGTTATGCATTAAGTGGAAAATTTCAAATTTCAAGTATTAAGTTAATAAGTTTGTTAATAGACATTTTTAAAAAACAAATCACTTCAAGAAGGAAAAGAAATAATAAATTCTTATAAGTTCATTGCCAGAAGACAGTAGAACAATGTCTACAAAGATCTGAGCAAAATTGTGACCAAAGAATTAGAACCAACAACATTCCCTTACAGACATAAAGTCAACAGACTAATATGCTCAAGTATGCAGAATCTCAGGGAGTACTGCATCTATGAACCTTACTGAAAAAACTACTCTAAGATGAAATCTAGCCAACCAAGTGATGTATCAAAATAAAAAGGTGAGATAAGGGGATTCCAATATGAAAACATTATTGATGAACATTAAATCATATTAAATATAGAACTAAAACTAAGAAACTATGGACTTATGGTAATAGAACAGAATGAAAATCTTATATCTTATGTAAAGATAATATTACCAAAAAAATTTGAAGTTTGGGGAGGAGAGATGATAGGAGAAAAAAGTAGCTAATTATTTCATCAACTATGGCAGGAAGAAGTAAATGTTGACAGGTGAAAATATAACTAAAATAATTATCTCTTACCTTCTAAATTTTTTTAACTCTAGAGATATCTCTTAACAGTTGTATTATGTATGTGTGAAATACATGAATATACATGCATACAAAGGATCTAGAATAAGTATGTCCTAGATCATTTGCATTTCCATATAAAGTTTAGAATCAACTTGCCAATTTCTACAAAAATTGCTTGCTGAGGTTTGATTAAGATTGCTTTAAATCTATAGGTAAATTAAGAATTGACATGTTAACTATACTGTCTTGTGAGCCATCAGCATGGCATATCTCTCCAGTTATTTTGGCCTTATTTAATATAAGGAGGGTAATTTTTCACTTCTTTTACTCTACTTCCCATCAGTAGTTTCTTGCACATGATAGGTGCTTAAGAAATATGTATTTATGTAATCAGTGTCCCCCAAACTAAAACATTTATTCAGGGAACAGTATCTAGAGACAGAGATGTGGGTAAGAACAAGATATGACAAAACTACAGGTAAATAAATTGTCCCAGCATCAACTTAAATTTTAAAGCCTCATTGCTTTTTCACAGTTTAAAGTTTTAAAGACCATTTTATTTTACTTAATTAGTAAAACTCCCCACTGGGATTCCATAACTTTATCTCCAATATACACATAATTATCATTGAGTTAACATTTGTTGAATGAATAACCTTTATATTTTACCCTTGAATATCTGTTCCATGATGCTGTGTCATGAAAATCTGATTTTTTTCAAAGAGGAAGCAGATCTGCCACAAATACTTGCTTAAACCTCATATGAAACACTATATTGCAGATGTCTCAAGAAAAGTTCATGACACTATGGTTGAGCCATAGAAATGGACAGTTATATAACGAAACTGGCTTTTTGAAGAGAAAGCATTGGGAAAGGGAGAAAAGAAAAGTTCAGGGCATTCGAGAGGTAATGGAAGGAAATAAATGAATGATGAACATTAGTAGTTATAAAATAAATGCATTTAGGGAACCACTGATTGAGTTTATAGAACTACTGGGAAATTCTTCTATGTATGTCATGATAAAGTGATCAAGACATTCACAATAGGACAGTGTCCTGATTTACAGCCAGCTGGTATGCTTTTCTGAAATGACTAACTAGTGTTAACAGCCTAGTCTTTTTTTTTTTTTTTTTTTTTTTCAATTTTTTTTTTTTTTTTTTTTTTTTTTTTGGCGGTACGCGGGCCTCTCACTGTTGTGGCCTCTCCTGTTGCAGAGCACAGGCTCCGGACGCGCAGGCCCAGTGGCCACGGCTCACGGGCCCAGCTGCTCCACGGCATGTGGGATCTTCCCGGACCGGGGCACGAACCCGTGTCCCCTGCATCGGCAGGCGGACTCTCAACCACTGCGCCACCAGGGAAGCCCAACAGCCTAGTCTTTTATGCTGGGACAGAGTATCTCTCTATAGACATAAGTGTATTGAACCTTAGCCTTCCATATTTGAAACTTTAACCCACTGAGTTAATTGTCCCTCATTAAATTATTAATAATGATGCAAACAATATAATTGCTGTTGAAGTCATTGTTTATTATAGAAAAAAACAAGCAAGCAACATTGGCATCTCAAGAATAACAAGTATTATACTCACAACAGGCAAGAGGGTTCAATAGATCTGCTGGACTGACTGGTGTGAAATAATTGCATTGATGACTTTCTTCAGGTTGTCATCACCAAATATCTCTTGACAATTATTTTGAACAGCTGGCTTCTGTTATTGTGCATCTATTTTTATAAAGCTGTCCTCTTCAACAAAGCTGGGATCTTATAAACATTTGTCTGTAGTCAGTTTTTGTCTCTTCTTGAAAGATGATTTTTTGCAGACCTTAGTTCTTGACAGCCTTCCCCCTTAACACTACCAATATTCAATACCGTTTTCTGGATCTTCTTTATTTATACATTGTTTCTATTAACAGATCTGTCCCATGCAATCAAAATGAAAACAACTCTGAATTAATTAAGTCATGACTGGTTTCTGTCATATTATAAAACAAATGGGATTATATCTCATCCCTGGTTTACAAAATCTTTTCCAAATGCATTTGGGATGATAACAATGGTTCTTCTTCAACTTCTGATTTCCTCTTGTAGAACTTCAGGATTTTATGTTATGCTTTACAGATGCAACTAAATGAAAGTAAACAGTGGAAGTCATTTTAAAAATTGCTTCAAATTAAAGTATAGCACTTTTGGGAAACTTGTCATTGAATATTTCAGCTTAAAAAATACTGTTCATGGGCTTCCCTGGTGGCGCAGTGCTTGAGAGTCCGCCTGCCGATGCGGGAGACGCGGGTTCGTGCCCCGTCTCGGGAGGATCCCACGTGCCGCGGAGCGGCTGGGCCACTGAGCCGTGGCCGCTGGGCCTGCGCGTCCGGAGCCTGTGCTCCGCAAATGGGAGAGGCCACAACAGTGAGAGGCCCGCATAACGC
>NW_006785255.1:1410282-1430533 GCF_000442215.2 Lipotes vexillifer
AAAAAAAAAAAAAAATACTGTTCATGTATGTATATCCTAAGACAAATTAAACAAATATCAGGAGGAGATGACAGATTAATGGTGGCATGTTTTCTCAGAGGACACTCCAGCATCTCTTCCAGGTTTGGTCATTTGCTAATGCTGTTTAGAAGATGAAGCTAGCAAAAGAACTATCCCATGGAAAATGTCCAGAATATATAAGGAATGGGGAATACTCTAAATCAGCACTGTCCAATAAACTTTCTGAAATGACATAAATATTCTATATAGGCCACTAGCCACATGTGGCTACTGAGTATTTGAAATATAACGAGTATAACTGAATAACTGAACTTTTATTTAATTTTAATTAATTGAAATAGGAAAAAGCAGCATGTGACTAGTGGCTACCATATTTCCAGGTCTATGTAATAAGCTCTAATCCTATAAACCATAATTTTATTTGTGATATTAATAAGTCAAATATATAAATATGTATATTTAGATTTTATATGAAAATATCATTAGATGGTTGGCTTTTTACTCACAATAAAGTATGTTTCTGGGAAATCTAGGCTTTTCTGCACTGTTGTTTTATTCATATTTTTATAAATTTCATGAATGCTTTAGTTACAGAATTTAGAAGTTGAATAAAATTAAGAAATAACTTAGTATAACTTCATTTTATAGATGAGTAAAATGATTCCAAAGTGTTGAAATGACTTCCTTAAGGTCACTTGGCCTTATGAGAAGCAAAGTTAAAACTAAGATATTTTCTGGTTTTGGTGGACAGATTTTCTCCCACTTTATTCTACCTTTACAAAAATGTTTTATTTATTGATTTATTGCTTTTTTTAAAAACTTTTATTGGAGTATAGTTGATTTACAACGTTGTGTTAGTTTCAGGTGCAGAGCAAAGTGAATCAGTTACACATATAAATATATCCAGTCTTTTTTAGATTCCTTTCCCATAAAAGTCATTATAGAGTAATGAGTAGAGTTCCCTGTGGTATACAGTAGGTCCATATTAGTTACCTATTTTATATATAGTAGTGTGTATATGTCAATCCCAATCTCCCAATTTATCCCCCCTTTCCCTTCTGACAACCATAAATTTGTTTTCTACATCTGTGAGTCTATTTCTGTTTGGAAATATGTTCATTTGTAAAATTCTTTTTTAGATTCCACATATAAGCACTATCATATGATATTTGTTTTTCTCTGTATGACTTAATTCACTCAGTATGACAATCTCTAGGTCCAGGCATGTTGCTGCAAATTATTTTCTTCTTTTTTAAGGCTGAGTAATATTCCATTGTATATATGTGCCACATCTTCTTTATCCACTCTTCTGTCAATGGACATTTAGATGGCTTCCATGTCTTGGCTACTGTAAGCAGTGCTGCAATGAACATTGGGGTGCATGTAATATCTGTTAGAATTATGGGTTTCTCTGGATATATGCCCAGGAGTGGGATTGCTGGATCATACAGCAGTTCTTTATTTAGTTTTTATAGGAACCTCCATACTGTTCTCCATAATAGCTGTATCAATTTACATTCCCACCAACCGTGTAGGAGGGTTCCCTTCTCCATACCTCTCCAGCATTTACTATTTGTAGAGTGTTTTGATGATGGCCATTCTGACTAGTGTGAGATGATACCTCAATGTAGTTTTCATTTGCATTTCTCTAATAATTAGCGATGTTGAGCATCTTTTCATGTGTTTTTGGGCCATATGTATACCTTCTTTGGAGAAATGTCTATTTAAATATTCCACCCAATTTTTTGATTGGGTTGTTTGGTTTTTTGATATTGAACTGCGTGAGCTGTTTGTAAATCTTGGAGATTAATTCCTTGTTGTTTGCATCTTTTGAAAATCTTTTCTCCCATTCTGTGAGTTGTCTTTTCATTTTCTTTATGGTTTCCTTTGCTGTGCAAAAAGCTTTAACATTTAATTAGGTCCCACTCGGTTACTTTTCTTTTTATTTTCTTTACTCTAAGAAGTGTATCAAAAAAGATCTTGCTGCAATTTATGTCAGAGAGTGTGCTTCTTATGTTTTCCTCTAAGAGTTTTATACTATCCAGCCTTACACTTAGGTCTTTAATCCATTTGCAGTTTATTTTTGTGTATGGTGTAGGGAGTGTTCTAGTTTCATTCTTCTAAATGTAGTTGTCCAGTTTTCCCAGCACGACTTATTGAAGAGACTGTCTTTCCTCCATTGTATATTTTTGCCTCCTTGTCATAGATTAGTTGACTATAGGTGCATGGGTTTATCTCTGGGCTTTCTATCCTGTTCCATTGATCTATGTTTGTGATTTTGTATCACTACCATACTGTCTTCATTACTGTAGCTTTGTAGTATAGTCTGAAGTCAGGGAGGCTGATTCCTCCAGCTTTGTTTTTCTTTCTCAAGGTTGCTTTGGCTATTTGGGGTGTTTTGTGTTTCCATATAAATTGTAAAATTCTTTGTTCTAATTCTGTGAAAAATATCATTGGTAGTTTGATAGGGATTGCATTGAATCTGTAGAATGATTTTGGTAGTATAGACATTTTCACAATGTTGATTCTTCCAATCCAAGAACATGGTATATCTCTCCATCTGTTTGTGTCATCTTCAATTTCTTTTATCAGTATCTTATAGTTTTCTGAGTACAGGTCTTTTGCCTCCTTAGGTAGGTTCATTCCTAGGTATTTTATTATTTTTGTTATAATGGTAAATTGGATTGTTTCCTTAATTTCTTTTTCTGCCCTTTAATTGTTAGTGTATAGGAATGCAAGAGATTTCTGTGTATTAATTTTGTATCCTGAAACTTTACTAAATTCACTGATGAGCTCTAGTAGTGTTCTGTTAACATCTTTAAATTTTTCTCTGTACAGTATCATGTCATCTGCAAACAGTGATAGTTTTATTTTTTCTTTCCAATCTGGATTCTTTAATTTTTTTTTTCTTCTCTGATTGCTGTAGCAGACTTCCAGAACTGTGTTGAATAAAAGTGGCCAGAGGGGATCCTTCTCTTGTACCTGATCTTAGAGGAAATGCTTTCAGTTTTTCACCATTGAGAATGATGTTGGCTGTGTGTTTGTCATATATGGCGTTTATTATGCTGAGGTATGTTCCATCTATGACCACTTTTTAGAGAGTTTTCATCGTAAATGTGTGCTGAATTTTGTAAAAAAGCTTTTTCTGCATCTATTGAGATGATCATATGGTTTTTATTCTACAGTTTGTTAATGTGGTGTATCACATTGATTGATTTACATATATTGAAGAATCCTTGCATCCCTGGGATAAATCCCACTTGATCTTGGTGTATGATCTTTTTAATGTGTAGTTGGATTCAGTTTGCTAGTATTTTGTTGAGGATTTTTATGTCTATGTTCATCAGTGATATTGACCTGCAATTTTCTTTTTTTGTGGTAACAGGGTGGTCTGGTTTTGGTAACAGGGTTATGGTGGCCTTGTAGAATGAGTATGGCAGTGCTCCTTCCTCTGCAATTTTTTGGAAGAGTTTGAGAAGGATAGGTGTTAACTATTCTCTAAATGTTTGATAGAATTCACCTGCAAAGCCATCTGGTCCTGGACTTTTGTTTGTTGGAAGTTTTTAAGTCACAGTTTCAATTTCAGTACTTGTGATTGATTGTTTCATATTTTTTATTTCTTCCTGGTTCAGTCTTCAAAGTTGTACTTTTCTACGAATTTGTCCATCTCTTCCAGGTTGTCAATTTTATTGACACATATTTCCTTTTAGCAGTCTCTTATGATCCTTTGTATATCTGTGGTGTCCATTGTAACTTCTTATTTTTCATTTCTAATTTTATTGATTTGAGCCCTCTTCCTCTTTTTCCTTTTGAGTCTGGCTAAAAGTTTATCAATTTTGTTTGTCTTCTAAAAGAACCATGATTTAGTTTCATTGATCTTTGCTATCGCTTTCTTCATCTCTATTTCATGTATTTCTGCTCTGATCTTTACAATTTCTTTCCTCCTACTAACTTTGAGTTTTGTTTGTTCTTCTTTCTCTAGTTGCTTTAGGTGTAAGGTTAGGTTGTTTATTTGAGATTTTTCTTGTTACTTGAGGTAAGATTGTATTGCTATAAACTTCCCTCTTAGAACTGCTTGTCTACATCCCATAGGTTTTGGATTGTCATATTTTCATTATCATTTTTCTCTAAGTACTTTTTGACTTCCTCTTTGATTTCTTCAGTGAGCCATTGGTTGTTTATTAACATATTGTTTAACCTCTATGTGTTTGTGTTTTTTACAATTTTTTTTCTGATTTATAATCAAAACATCGATTTCTAATCTCATAGCATTGTGGATGGAGAAGATACTTGATATGATTTCAATTTTCTTAAATTTACTGAGGCTTGATTTGTGGCCCAAGATGTGATCTATACTGGAGAATGTTCCATGTGCACTGGAATGATCATATGGAATGGCCTGTAAATATCAATTAAGTCCATCTGGTCTAATGTGTCATTTAAAACTTGTGTTTCCTTATTGATTTTCTGTCTGGATGATCTGTCCATTGGTGTATTGAAGTGTTAAAGTCCCCACCTATTATTGTGTTACTGTTGATTTCCCCTTTTATGGCTGTTAGCATTTGCCTTATATATTGAGGTTCTTCTATGTTGGGTGTATATATAGTTACAATTATTATATCTTCTTGGTTTGATCTCCTGATCATTGTGGAGTGTACTTCCTGGTCTTTTGTAACAGTCTTTATTTTAAAGCCTATTTTGTCTGATATGAGTATTGCTATTCCAGCTTTCTTTTGATTTCTGACTGCATGGAATATATATTTCCATACCTGCACTTTCAGTCTGTATGTGTCCCTAGGTCTGATGGGGGTCTTTTGTAGACAGTATATATATGGGTCTAGTTTTGTATCCATTCAGCCAGTCTATGTCTTTTATTTGGAGCAGTTAATCCATTTACATTTTAGGTAATTATTGGTATGTATGTTCCTATTGTCATTTTCTTAATTATTTTTTATTTATATTTCTTGGTCTTTTTTCTTCCATTATTCTTTTGTTCTCTTCTCTTTGGGTTTGATGACTACCTTTAGTGTTGTGTTTGGGTTGTTTTTTCGTTTTTGTGTGTGTATCTTTTGTAGTTTTTGGGTTTGCAATTTCCATGATATTTTGATATAGCACTCTATATATGTACAAGTTGTTTTAAGTTGTTTGTTTCTTTATTTCAAATGCAATTCCCATTTCTTTCATTTATACTCTCCTCATAGTTGCTGGTTTTGATGTATTTGTGTGTGGATGATTTCTTTCTATTACTTTATGTTTGCCTTTACTGGTGAGCTTACCCATTTGTGAATTTCTTGTTTCTAGTTGTGGCCTCTTTCCCACCCCACCCCACGCCCCGAGAAGTTCCTTGAGCATTTGTTGTAAGTCTAGTTTGCTGGTGATGAATTCTCTTAGATTTTGCCTGTCAGCAAAGGTTTTGATTTTTCCATTGAATCAGAATGAGAACCTTCCTGTGTAGAGTATTCTTGGTTGTAGGTCTTTCCCTTTCATCACTTTAAATATATCATGCCACTCTCTTCTGGCCTGCAGAGTTCCTGTTGAAAAATCAGCTGATAAACTTATGGGGATTCCCTTGTATGTTATTTGTTGCTTTTCCCTCATTGCTTTTAATATTTTTCTTTGTATTTAATTTTTGTCAGGTTGATTAATATATGTCTCAGTGTGTTCCTCTTTGGGTTTATCCTATAAGGGACTCTCTGCACTTCCTGGAATTGGGTGACAATTTTCTTTCCCATGTTAGGGAAGTTTTCAACTATAATCTCTTCAAATATTTTCTCAGGCCCTTTCTTTTTCTCTTCTTCTGGGATCCCTATAATGCAAATGTTGGTGCATTTAACATTGTCCCACAGGTCCCTGAGACTGTCTTCATTTCTTTTTATTCTTTTTTGCTTTATTCTGTTCTATGGCAGTGATTTCCACCACTCTGTCTTCCAGCTCACTTATTCATTCTTCTGCCTCAGTTATTCTGCTACTGATTCCTTCTAGTGTATTTTTTCATTTTAGTTATTGTCTTGTTCATCTCTGTTTCTTTTTTAAATCTTCTATCTCTTTGTTAATAATCTCTTGTATCTTCTTGGTCTGTGTCTCCATTCTTTTTCCAAGATTTTGAATCATCTTTATGATAACTACTCTGAATTATTTTTCAGGTAGTTTGCCTATCTCCTCTTCATTTGGTTGTGCTGTGGTTTTTTATCTTGTTCCTTCTTTTGCAACATATTTCTCTCTTGTCTCATTTTGTCTAATTTTCTGTGTTTGTGTTCTCTGTTCTGCAGGCTGCAGGATCATAGCTACCCTTGCTTCTTGTGTTTGCCCCCTGGTGGGTGAGTTTGGATCAGGGGTTTGTGTAGGCTTCCTGGTGGGAGGGACGGGTGCCTGCCCTCTAGTGGGTGGAGTTGGGTCTTTTCTCTCTGGTGGGTTGGGCCATGTCAAGGGACATGTTTTGAGGTGGCTGTGAACTCAGTATGACTTTAGGCAGCCTGTCTTCTGATTACTGGAGCTGTGTTCCTATCTTGTTGGTTGTTTGGCCTGAGGATTTCCAGCACCGGAGCCTGCAGGCTGTTGGGTGGAGCTGGATCTTGGTGCCAAAATGGGGAGCTCCAGGAGAGCTCATGCCAATCAATATTTCCTGGGGCCTCTGCTACTGGTGTCCTTGCCACCACAGTGAGCTACAGCTGACCCTCGCCTCCCCAGGATACCCTACAAGAACACTAGGTAGGTCTAACCCTAGCTCCTATGGAGGTACTGCTTAGTGCTGAGTCCTAGTGCATGTGAGACCTTTTGTGCACCCTCCAAGAGTGGAGTCTCTGTTTCCCCCAGCCCTGTGGAGCTCCTGCATTCAAGCCCCACTGTCCTTCAAAGCTAAATGTCCTTGGGGTTCTTCCTTCCTAAGCCAGACCCTCAAACTCTCTTGGAGGGCTATTATTATGTGGGAACATTCCTGTATAGCCTGCATGGGTTTAATAATTTTTGGTGTGAGGGCTGTTGTTAGTGTAGATGTCTGCCACTTCTTTCCTCAGTGTATGCTGGTTATTATTCCTTGATAAGAGGTGTGACTAATGTTGTGGTGATCTTAGCCTGCACTGGGTATTGAGCAGGGCCTCTGATTGTCACTGCCCTGTCTGGGATGATTTCTGCTTCCCAGTTGTTAGAGTAGACACCCCAAGTTCTGTTTCTTAGCTGTGTTTCTGACCTGTGTTTTGAGGTAGGCTGGATTGGAGCACTCCCACTGGGAGAGAAGCCACTGAGTATTCCTCCTCTGGAGATGTTCACTTGTGGGTGTGCTCTGTTGTGTCACCTTTCACCCATCGAATGAGCTCTCAGATTACACTGTTGTCACTGCTTTTGGTCCCACCATAACCATATGTATGCTGGCAATTGCTCCTGTGTCTCTCAGGTGTTGTTTTCACCAGGTCACCAGCATAGATCCACTGAAGTCAGGATTGCAGTAATGATGGAACTGGACCCACTGTGAGTTCTATGGGGGCAGTTCAGACTTAGAAGCATCATTTACTGTTTTCTCCTGCTCTATTCAACACTTAAATATTGCTATTTCTCAGGACCCTTTCTCACTCTTTTGACACCCATTCAGTGATCTCATCTATTCCCACTGCTTTAAATACCAACTTTATGTTCCTGACTCCCAAATTTAAACCTCAAGTCACATTTTCTCTAGTCTTGCATGTATAATTCTCAATCTGATATTTCTATTTGGTAGTTTCCCAAGTATTGCAAACTTAACAGGTTGAAAACACTTTGAGGGGTCCCCTTCAACCAAATTTTCCTATCATAGTGTTTGGTTCCACCTAAAAGAACTCTCAGATAAAAAGTATTGTTAGAGCCAGTCTTTCTCTCACCTATTCATCTAAAGTTCACCAATAATGCTAAAATATATCCCCAAAATATTCTTATTTTTTTATCCTGGTCCAAGTCACAATCAAACCTCTCCTGGAACTAGTTCAATAACATCTGAAATGGGACTCCTTGTGCCTTATTTTGTTCTCCTGGTATCTTTACAGAGATACCATATTGATAGTTTATATATATCATATATCATATCATTTCCCTTAGGTTCTTAAATGGTATCTTACTACACTTAAAATGAATTCATAATTTAATTTTGTTTGGTCGTCTTCACCCCATCATGTGCACTCCTTTCCTCACTCATGGTGGCCAGCCACACTGGCCTTTCCTTCTGTTCTTCAAACATTTTAAGGGACACATGCACATGCTGTTTCCTGGGCCTTGAATGATTTTTCCCTGTTTTTTTACAGGGCTAGCTCCCTTTCCTTTTAGATCTTGGATTAAATATACCCATCTTGGAAAGACCTTCCCTGGAAATACTATCCAAAGAGGTCAATCCTATTTATCTCTATACAAATATACTATTTTTTTATAGCCATTTTCATTTTCTATCTATGTATTATCTCTCTATCTATCTGTATCTATCTATCACCTATTTTTTATAATTTTCTATAAATGGTAAACTTCAAAGAAGGAAGAGACAGAGTCTTATTTTGCTTTTAGCTAAATATGCAGAACCTAAGACAGTGCATGACACAGAGCAGAAATCCTCAGAAATCATTTGTTGAATAAATGATTGGATGAATGAAATACCACATAAAATGGTAGAGATAATTCAGGCATTAAAATCTGAGCATGATTGCACCACTTATTAGGGAAGAGTCTCTTCATATCATTATTTGTATACTTTGCTATAAAAATAGAGATGGGTAGTGAAGTATACAAATAATGATATCAAATCCATAATATTATTTTACCCCTTGTATCCTCCCGAGTGCTTGCACAATAAGTGAATACTAAATATTTACTTAACTGAAATACACAGTATAGTTTTTGGAAAACAGTTTTGGACCTGCCTTTAGATATGTCCTTGAATCATCTATATGCAGGGCTGGAGGGGTCATCCATTTAAGCATATATCTCAATTAAAGCTTCTCAGTGTTTAAAAGAGGGTTTTAAGCCTTTCTCCTGGGTAATTGTCAAAGTACATGGGTCTGCATTTTATCAATATCTCAGAATACATGAACTCTAAATTATTACCAAAGATTACCACTTTAAACTCTCAGTTATATCTCCCTGTCTCTTCTTCAAAATATGCTGCTTAGAAGAATGACTTTGCCTTATTCATCACTCTTTCACAGAACTTAGCATAGAGCCTGATACATAGCAGGTACTCAATAGTTGTTGAATGAATGTTGCTTGATTCTTGCAAAATAAAAATAAAATTTCGGGGGAAAATATAATGCAAATTGCCTAAATGATTTCCTTTTGTTTCTCCAGAGCCTGAAGTCTTGATATTTAGATATTTCTGAAGATTCTGGATCTACAAATTATATTCTTAAACCAAACCATCAAAGATTCCAACCCTAAAGTGTACTGTGCTTATGTTCTCATAGAAATATTTTTAATGAATTGTGTTTAAATTATGTTTCCAGATTACATAGTATAATCTGGCAAGATTATTTATTCATATTTAATTGAACTGAGCATCTAATTTCTGATTTGATGACAAATTCTCTCCATTCCCTTAGAAGAAATATGTTGATATTTTTCATTCATAATTTCACTTTGAAGGCACATAAAAATATAGAGTACTGTGAAAACTCAATTCAGTGCATGTAAGCTGGTCTTAAATATATATTCTAAATTCTCATTCTTAACATTCTATAAGAAATTTATACCAAGCTACAGAAGTATTACCTCCTACTTTTATGAATTTAAAGATGATATATGCAAGATTCTTTCAGAAGGTACAAGGAATAATGAAAAAATTGGTACATCCTCCTGAATAAATTTATTCACTAGTAATTTAGAACATTATTTTAATATTAAAACTAGCATATATAGTTTATAGAGTAGAATACAAAGTTCACATGAATTGTTAAGATAAAATACAGAGACTTCAAAGAAAGCCTATGTCTAGAGAAAGCAGCTGTAAGCTATCCTTTTGGGACCACCAGGAGTGCACAGTATCCTTCTCTAAAGTCAGGAATTCTTTGATGAAAATGTTTGAGATGCATTGAATCAGTTTTAAATAAAAGAGTCATCTCAGAACTAAAAAAGTGGTCCATCTAAGGATATAGAACTAAAGGAAGGCTTTAGAAAAGGGAAAAACCCAGAATTTTTTAAGAAAGTAGGTATGAAGAAATCCCTAAGTGAAGATGAGAGAAATGAAAAGCATAGGAAACTATAACCAATCCCTAGAGTCCCTTCTAATAGCTAATAGCAATGAATCTCTGAAGGCATAATAGAACTCACTATGCAAGAGTTCATCATATTCAGATTTGAACCTCTGCCCTAGCCAGATATGGGATTCTCTAGGCCAGGAACAACAGCATGGAGATTTCTCTGGGCATAGTGTGAGATGGAGTTGGAGTAACAAGCTGAGTAAGAATCCCTCACAAGGGACTTGATGGTCCCATTCTGAAGAGGAGTGTCAGGAAGGGTAACTGTGGCAGACACAAAGATACACTGCCCAGATCCCCTTTCTAGAAATGATCTACTGCCCAGATATACAGAGGGCAGTCAGCATACTTCTTCCAGTTATTAGCTCGTTTAACCTCAGTTATGGAGAGTTGCCTCATCCAAAGTCACAGCCTTCCCGGGGCAACCCATATTTACAGACTGGGTGGGACAGGACCCAACATCTGTCATTTTGGCCCATTAAGAGACAACTCTGATGGGTAATAGTCACTTCAGAGTTCTGAGCTGGCAAAGGCTTTTTTGGGCCTCTTTCAGCCTAATCCTGTTTCTTCCCTTTCTTTTCCCAGATGTCAACACCTAATAAATTCTATCTCAGGATGTGCTTCTGAAGAACCCACCTGAGACAGTACCACATTTCGGCAGGACCAGAAGTAGTGCTTGTATTGGAGTGCAGATCTGCCATTATACAGCAGGAAAGTAGTGAGTGAAAAGAGGCTGGGAACAAGCAGGTGAAGAGAAGGGGACTTGTGGGAAAAAGAAGTCCTGGTAATTGCTTTGAATTTTAGTTAAATTTTGAGAAAAATTTTTTGGGGTCAGCAAAAGTATGATGAGTGGGAGAGAAGTTTATATAGCAAAGAGTGGAATAGGCATAACCCCTCCTTTTAGCACCTCTTCCCTATGCAAGATAAGGCCAGGCATTCCAAATTTTGACCCCATATTCATGCTGTGGGAAGAATGTTTCCTTACCTAAAATTTCAGCTCCATGCTTTCAATTTTACCTGCTGCTGGAGTCAGCTTCACACTAATGGGAATCCAGTAATCCCCGTACCATATTTTCCAATTAGATTTTCCATCTAGTTGTTAAGGCTGGATGCAGACCTGGGCAGGGAATTGTGGGGCTTTGATAAGCCAGGCATGATGGGCAGCAGAAGACAACGTTGGTGTGCGGATAGACACAGTTGAAAGGTTGATGATTCCGCTGACCTTAAATGACCCTAAGTTGCGTTTGTGCAGTATTTTGATCAAGAGCAGATGGTCCATATAAGATAGGAGTAGAAACAGATGGTATCTCATTGTCAGATTTTCTCTCCTGAGACCTGGTGCTTGTTGATGTTTGCTTTATATTGCTCTTTGGTATGCTAAAGGGAGTTTTTAAGAACTCCTTGAATAGCCAGTGGCTCTTGCAGGACTTTGCTGGCCTTCTGCTTGGGGGACATGAAAAGGTCTGAGCAAGGGCTATGAGTAAAAGCCATAGTTACAATACAAGGATGAATTCCAGTGGAAGGAGTGTAGTAAACAATAAGCAAATTCCAGGTGAATTCCAATGGAAGGAGTATAGTAAACAATAAGCAAAGTCCCAGATGGTGAGTAAACCCATGCTGTCATCTGTACAATGTGCAGCAGTGACATGATCACAGGAAAGTGATGAAGCATGCAGACTCTGGGGCTCCAGTTCCAGCAATTTAACCACTATCATGCAAACTTGAGCAATTTGCTTAGACTCTCTTTCTCAGTTCCTTGCTTGAAAAGAAGAGGCAACATCATAGCACCTACCTATCTTATAGTTTTGTGAGGATCAAATGAGTTAATACATGCTAAATGCTTGCCATAGGAAAAGTATTCAGTAAATGATTATTTTTTTATTGATTCATTCCATGTGGCTATTGGTTTGAAAGCAAAAGAGCAGATAGGTAGAACCAGAGGTGATTGGCTTAACTACTGCCTTCTAGAATTGGGTTGTGACCCAGGAGCAGTTTTAGAGATGTTGTAGCTGAGTAATGTGAATTCTGAAAGCATATTTAATCAGTGGAGGGTAGGGGCTTGTTGATAGAATGCAGGCAAGGGATAAATTGTACCCTGGGAGCATAGCCATTATCACCATAATGAGTTCTTGTCATAGCAGAGGTTAGCAATCATAAAAATCCAATGAGCATTTATAGGTTGGGAATGGAAATAGAAGTTCTTTAAGTCTCTTGAATATGCCCTTGGCCTGAATATGTATATTACAGAGCATCCTGGGAGACATCAGGTGGCAGTATCAAACATCAATCTTCCCCACAGGGAGGAACAGCTGGACATATCAGCAAAAGGATGCTCTCCATTCCCCATCTCTCCTCTTGCTTTCCCCTCTCACATTCCACACCCCCCAGACCCTGTCCTGGTTACCTAAATCACAGCTTTGTTGTTTAGGCTTCTGCCTCTGTCTCTTGCCAGTTTGCCTCAGTCCTTGACAATTAATACTTGATGGCAGAGAGTTGTCAGGGAGAGAAATTTCTTGGGAAAAGTGGTTGCTTTCATCCCCTGATGATCTAGTGTATGTGATAGAATGTTTAATAGTTGTTTCTGGCTGTTCAGTACACTCATCTTTTCCATTATTTAACTACATCCTATGATGAAACAGGAACAAGATATATATATATATATATATATATATATATATATATATATTTAGAACAAAAGGGAAAGTGTCAGGATAGTAAAATGAAGCCCAGGGACAAACTTAATCTTAGAATGCATATTGTAAGGCCAAGAAAATTGTGTGGACTACAACTTAAGTCAGAAGAGTGCTTGTAAAACTTTGACCATAAGTTAAGATTACACAGTACCAGTGGATCCTCAGAAAGTGGATCCTCAGAAAAGGGATACTATAAAATTTATGAATAATATCCTCAAAAACATCCTTTCAAAAACAATAGTAAATGTCACACAGATACTTCTGATTTACCCCTCAGTGTAGGCAGAGGGCATAACAACAAAATACAATGTAGTTTTTTTAAAAACATATGATATAAATATTAAGGACAAAAGCAATGTGGTCTAAATTCACAGCTCTCTGGTTTCATGCCGGCATACATTTTAAAATGTTTTTTTGTTTGTTTGTTTCACTGATTATAAAAGCAGTATACAGACATCACAGAAAATTTAGAAATGCTGGAGACACTTAAAATAAAATAACCTGTGCATCAGTTAGGACTTTTCCGAATTGCAAGTAATAGAAACTGACTCTATCTCAAGCAAAAAGAAACATTACTGGAAGAATATCAAGAACCCACAGAATCAATGTGACCAGACTGAAAATGAGCAGGAACAAGGGCTAATCCAGAGAGCAGGGAAGAAGGAAACACAATAATACCTATAGCTGAAATAGCCTGGCCAGATGCTACTGTCTCACTGCAGGATACTAATGAAGAAGGGATTCTCAAATTTTAATGTTCATCCAAATCATCTGGGGATCTTGCTCTACTCCAGGTTCTAATTCAGTAGGACTACTGTGAGGCCAGAGTCTGCACTTCTGAGAAGCTTCAGGTGATGCTAATGCATCACAGCAGACAGTACAGACTCTGGTACTGTAAGTTATAGGATGAATCCCAACAGTTCCATAGACATTGGTTCTCTTGTTCTATATTTAGTTCCCACTTCAACTGTGTAGGTTCCAAGTCACATACTAAGCATATTGTTACCAAGGAGCAAGAAGAGAGAAAATCAAGACACTTTTATTAGTAAGTGTGGGCGGTATTTCATAAGAGACATACCTCAAGTAGGAAAAAAGCCCAGCCCAAAAGAAACTTGCAAATAAACACTACAATTTGTAATCCTAGAATCTAAGGATAACCACAGTAAACATTATAACATTCAGAGTTATTCCTTTAACTTTATTTTTTGAATTTATTTTTTCATGAGAGAAGAGTAGCATAAAGTTTGAGATTATATTTTCTGACAAAAACCTGAAATAAAAATTGTTTACTTTCCTACTAACAGATTCATATGTCTCAGTAATCAATTATTTGATTCAGGAATCAAATCAGTATTCATGTCTAAATAAATACCAGACCAAGATGCACCAAAGTAGTATCTGCAAAAAACGACAAGGCTTTCTTTAAAGAATATTTCTGGGTTTCCTGCAAAACCTGAAAAAGCATGTGCCACTGAGGCCCTACATTTTTATCTTTTGGAGTATATCTGTGATAATTTTACTTAGAAAATGTGTAAACCAGTTATCATCACCTGCACATTCCAGCCAAAGAAATTATTTTAAGCAATGTAACTTCCTGGTGAATCCTCTGGAATAAATTAGCTGTAAAATGAACCCTTAACTAACAAACTTGGCTCACAATTGGAATTGTTTGACATAAGCCAATCAAATGTAGGAGTGCATCTGCCAAAAATAATTATTTGGGTCTTTGACTTTTTTAGCTTATGTAATTCATTCTGGTAATAATTAAATAGTAGGACCATATTTAGGCTGCTTCTAGTTCATGACAAGAAAGCTATGTTATCAGCCCAGAAAAAAAATGCTTATTAGGGTACATGCATTAATTTTTCCAAAAGTAGTTTCAAATCATTAAGGTGCAAGTAAAAAACATAGAGTTAAATATAATTCCCTTTTCACTTATTTGATTTTATTAGGTGATACGTGAAGAGACCATCCTTATCAACCAGACTTTCATGCAAAGGTCTGTAATGCAAGTCCTAAGAATTAAGAAATAAGCTATATATATTAAGTTCATACAACTAAACTTAAAATCACTCCTTGTTAATAGAAATGTTAACATTTTTTTTTTTTTTTTCAGTAGACGGGCCTCTCACTGTTGTGGCCTCTCCCGTTGCGGAGTTGCGGAGCACAGGCTCCCGACGCCTCAGGCTCAGCGGCCATGGCTCAAGGGCCTAGCTGCTCTGCAGCATGTGGGATCTTCCCGGACCGGGACACAAACCCGTGTCCCCTGCATCGGCAGGCGGACTCTCAACCACTGAGCCACCAGGGAAGCCCAGAAATGTTAACACTTTTAATACTACTTATCTTGAATTTTTTATAAAATGATAACATTTTTTTAAAGATAACAATGGAATCTCCAGTTTTCCCATGTAGAATATTGGACTGTAAAACCAACTTTTTTCTTCAAGGAGGAATATAACGATAGATGGAAGGTCCAGGAAATGAAACAAATAGATCTAATATTTGGTGAGATGTAGAATATTGCTCTTTTTGAAAGGCAGATTAATGTAATGAGCCATGGGCTTTTGCTCATCCAGCTAGTATCATACCCATTGAAAAAATTAAAGGAAGCCAGAAATATATATATATATATATATATATATATATATATATATATACACACAGCATAAGACCAGACACTAAATAACTCCTGTAAAAGAGAGTCTTCACCTCATGCTTTATTGTTTTGTTGTTGTGAGTTTATTATCAGTCATGTAATATGAGAAACCATCACCAATACTGTATCAGAAAAGGGTAAATTATCCAAAAATTTAAACATTTTTCTGTGAGGTTATAACACTGAAAAAAATTCTGCTACTTCACTTCTATGTTCATATCACAAGTGATCATATACCAGAATCAGTCCTCAGTGTCAATTCTAACAGCTAAACTTATGTTCTACTATCTTAAAAATCTGTCACTTGATCATATTCTGGCTGAAGGCTCTCTAATTTGACTCCTATGTAAATCTATTTGGTAGAGCAGTATCACATGATTTCTTATCAGATACAGATTAAGTGGCAATGTGTAGAAAGTTGCCTTCCTAGCAGAAATGTCATGCACAAATATATAGCTGCTATTGGAAAATCTTTTCTCCAATTCAACCGTCATATATGTAGCTCTTCATAAGGTACTCAAAAGTTCATGACATAAAAAGTCCTTTATTTCAGTAATTTTAGTAGGAACCTAGGCTAAGACTATTGGTACCAGAAGTAGTCCTACAAAAGCAGTCTCTCAGAATGGGATTGAGGGGCTGGATCACTCACCATCAGGCAGAAGTAATGAACATCTTCCCAGTGATAAGTGGCAGGGTAGAAGTGGAATGCTTAGTGCCTCAAGTACTAAGAATCTCACAGAGGCGGATTGAGTTGAGTTGCAGGTCAGTGTCAGGTTATTCAATAGGTAGGTCACTTGAACATATGGTAGCTGTGGTAATTAAAAAGATTTTGAACTTGGCTGCCTTTTTACCTGCTTTTGATGACTTGAAAAAGAAAATGACATTCTCACATCAACTATCAATTCAAGACACTCTGTGAAAGCCAGAAAGATTCTATGACAACATTTAAGAAAACACTTATCTTTTGCAGCTGTAGAAATAATTTTGTTGAAAGGCCATCCCAGAATCTAATTATGAGCTTTAAAGGGGATTGAGTGCACAACAAAAACAGGTCTCCTATGGTAAAGCCAGTGTCATGACAGGGGAGGAGTGGGACCTTGAGACCTAAGATAAGGACATTTAGGCCAATGAGCCTTAAAATCTTAAAACCCTAGATTTCCATAGACCAAAAGAAACAGTCATCTTCCCCTTGCTAGAGGAGAACCTGCAAAGACCTCACCAGATGCAGATGCCTCACATAATGATGCTTATCCTTCTCATAATCCACCCTCACTACTCATCATTACCTCCAGGCTGATAATCAGGGAATCTACAAAGGAAAAAATGTCCTGATTACAGGAGTAAATAACTTACACACTGAATAAATTGTAAGCCCTATTAAAATGTATTAGTGGAAACCTGGAGAATACACATGGGAGTGCATCTGGAGGATGTTGGATTGAGGGGTATAATATAAAGCTAGATAAGGAATAATTTATTGACATGCGAGCACTCATCCATTGGCTGGAGTCCAGTGTCCTGACATCCCGCCAAGAATTCCTAGCAATGACCCTGTTACACCGCTGAGTTGGCTCTTTGAAGCTTAGACTAAATGTTGACTTATAGTTAGGAAGATGGAGCAACCTGAACCACCTGAGAGCATTGAAAAAGGGGTATGAAGATTCAGGAAGGTGAGAATGTTAGAATGGACTGACATATAAGATCAGAGAACCTCATTACCACACATTTTATTGCAAATTGGCTAGGCATATTTTTAAAGATAAAATAAACCTCCTAAGGTGAGGTTAGTTTTGATAAATATTTTATCTGTTTTCAGCTTCTTGAGTTATTTTAAGAAGGTGTTGACCCACCTCTTTCTTAATTTAGTAAGACAATAAAGGAATCATTCATGGTGGACAGCCTTCTTGTTTTAGTTGTTACTCATAGGGAGGAACTTGCTGAGAATCCATAAGAATTCACAAGAAGACAGCACTTGAGAGCTAAGTGGAAGACAGAGGTTGGAAAGATTTAAAAAATAGACTTCATAGAAAGATTAGACTTTAGTGGGAAGAATCTGATGGAAAGGAAGACTAGGAGTGAGAGAAATACAAAGAAATTGGATGCTTTTCACACAACCTGCTTATTTGTCCAACTTGAGGCCAAATTACAGCAGGGTATCTTGTATAGGAAAACTTACAAGAAAACAAGAAACTCTTCAATAACAAAACAGTCCTCAATAAGTGAGTTGTAGCATTTAATAGGACTTATTTAAAGTGATATAAACAAAATCTGCACAGAAAACAGAACGAGTTTAAATTTCAATCTGGAATTTCAGTTATACAAAATGTCAGAATAAAAATATATTTACATGGAATAACAAGAGAATTACAATATCTGTATTTCTGGAAAGTGAAATGGCAGCCTTATATTTCAGATGTTTAAAACCACTCAGTGCCTCTCTATTGCCCTCAAGACAAAGTTTGAATTTACAAATAAATCTCACAAGCCCCTTCATAATTTGGCCCCTATGCACCCACCACCTTCATTTATCATTGCTTCTACCACTCTCCTTCAACTTAGTCTATATTTCAGCCATGATGAGCTACTTTTAGTTCCTCAAATGCACCATGATATCTTGCCTTTCATGTTCTGTCTTTTCTGCCCAGGATGTTTTTCTTATGGCCTTTTCCCTTTGTGTAATTCTCTGTGTTTATTCAGATCTCAGGACAGTAATTGTGTCTCTACTTTCAGCCTTCCCTGATGCCTGTCTCCCCTTATTTAAGGTTCATTAAAATATTCCCTCATAGTTCCACCACTTCCTTTGTGGTAACACTCAACATATTATATGCTAAATGCATACTTACTTGTCTGTATCTCCCACTGCACAGTAAACTCTTAGGAATTGGGACAATGTTGAAATTCTCAATAATTAATTTGATCAGTATTCAGTAATTGAGCACCTACTAATGTACCAAACATTTTTCTAGATCCTAAAGATACAATAAGACAAAGTCACAACTTTTATTGTGTTTGTATTTTAGAAGAATAAATAGATGAATGTATTAATGAATAAACAAAGTTTTCTAAACATAAAATATATCAAAGACTAATCAACAAAAGCTTATTATTCAAGCACTTAAAATGTGTTATATCTGGAGGAATCACATTCCCTGACTTCAGACTATACCACAAAACTACAGTATCAAAACACTATGGTACTGTCACAAAAACAGACACATAGCTCAATGGAACAGGATAAAAAGCCCAGAAATAAACCCAAACACTTATGGCCAATTAACATACAACAAAGAAGACAAGAATATACAATGGAGAAAAGATAGTCTCTTCAATAAGTGGTGCTGGGAAAACTGGACAGATACATGTAAAATAATGAATTAGAGCATTCTCTAACACCATATACAAAAATAAGCTTAAAATGGATTAAATGTAAGACCAGGTACTATAAAACTCCTAGAAGAAAACATAAGCATAACACTGTTTGACATAAATCACAGCAATAATTTTTGGATCAATCTCCTAGAATAATAGAAACAAAAGTAAAAATAAACAAATGGAACCTAATTAAACTGAAAAGCTTTTACACAGCAAAGGAAACCATAAACAAAATGAAAAGACAATCTATGGAACAAGAGAAAGTATTTGCAAGTGATGCAACTGAGAGGGGCTTAATTTCCAAAATATACAAACATTTTATACAGCTCAATATCAAAAAAATAAATAACCCAATCAAAAAAAGGACAGAAGACCTGAATAAACATTTCTCCCAAAGAAGTCATACAGATATCAAATGGACATATGAAAGGATGCTTAACATCACTAATTATTAAATAAATGTAAATCATAACTACAACGAGGTATTACCTCACAACGGTCAGAATGGCCATCATCAAAAAGTCTAGAAATAATAAATGCTGAAGAGGGTGTGGAGAAAAGGGAACCCTCCTACACTGTTGGTAGGAATGTAGATTGATACAGCTACTATGGAAAACAGTATGGAGATTCCTTAAAATACTGAAAATAGAGCTACCATATGATCTTGCAATCCCACTCCCAGGCAGCATATATCTGGGGAAAACCATAATTTGAAAAGATACATGCACCCCAATGTTCATTGCAGCACTATTTATAATAGTCAAGATATAGAAGCAACCAATGTCCATCAGACAGATGAATAAATAAAGGTGTGATATATATATATATATACATATATATATATATATATATATACAATGGAATATTACTCAACTGTAAAAAAGAATGAAATAATGTCATTTGCAGCAACATGGATGGACATAGAGATTATCTTACTAAATGACATAAGTCAGACAGGTAAAGATAAATATCATATGATATCACTTATATGTGGAATCTAATGAACTTATTTTCAAAACAGAAATAGACTCACAGACATAGAAAACAAATATGGTTACCAAAGGGGAAAGGGGGTGAGGGATGAATTAGGAATTTTGAATTAACAGATATACACTACTATATATAAAATAAACAACAAGGACCTACTGTATAGCACAGGGAATTATTTTTAAAATCTCATAATAATCTATAAAAGAAAATAATCTGAAAAAGTATATATAGATATATATGTATATATATATATGTGTGTGTATATATGTATATATATATGTGTGTGTGTGTGTGTGTGTGTGTGTATATATATATAT
>NW_006785255.1:1430634-1434970 GCF_000442215.2 Lipotes vexillifer
TATATATATATATATATATATATATATATATATATCTGAATCACTTTGCTGTACACCTGAAATTTTGTGAATCAAATGTACTTCAATTAAAAAAAATGAAAAAATAGCACTTGGATAAATACCTGAGCACAGGATTACTGGATCTTATGGTAGATTTTATGTTTAACTTTATAAGAAACTGCTAAACTGTTTTCCAAAATAACTATACCATTTTACATTTCCATCAGCAATGTTTCATAGTTGTTCTGCAGGCTCATCAACACTTGGTATTGTCAGTTTTTAAGCATTTTAATATTTGAATAGGTACATAGTGATACATCGTTTTGGTTTTGATTTATATTTCTCTAACAACTTATGGTGTCGAGTTTCTTTTCATGGCTTATTTGGTATCTGTGTGTATTGTTTGGTGAAGTGTTTGTTTGAATACTTTGCCTTTTAAAAACTTGGGTTACATTTTTCCCTCTGTTATTGAGTTTTCAGAGTTCTTTATATATTCTGGTTACAAGACTTTTATCAGATCAGTATTTACACATGTGAAGTGAAAAGTTATATTCATATAAAAACCTATATACAAATGTTTATAGTTGCTTTATTCATAATTGCTGAAAATGAAACAATCGAAATATCTGGCAACTGATGAATAGTTAAAAAATTGTAGTACAACTATAACATGGACTATTATTCAGAAATAAAAATGAGCAAACATCTGGTTCACATAAAAAAGTTCTATCATCTTCAAGGTGCTATGTATGGTGATGAGGATTAACAAAAGCAAAACAAACAAATGAAAAACAGGATATGGCCACTAGAAACTTCCAACCTATTTGTGTTAGAAAAAATTAAAATAAATGTAAATCACATGTTCCTCTAATTAAAACTGCAGTAAATATATAATTAAAAGAGATCATAGTTGACTAATAGAGTTGGGAGGGTGCACCTTCATGGAAGAATTGAAACTTGACTCAGATTATGGGGGATAACTAGTATTTTGCTTCACAGAGAGAAAGAAAGTATATTTTTACAAGAAAAATAGCTGGAGAAAAGCCATAGATAACTGAAACTGAGTATGATTTTAGGCAGGAAAAGACTATTCCAGACTGACATCTCAGAAGCAAAGATGGGGGAAAGGAAGCTTGATCTTTATGCAGGTATCTACTTTGATTTATTTATTCATTCAGTAAACATCCATTGAGCATCTAATCTGTATAGGCACAGTACTGAAGGATGAAATAACAAGGTGAGAAAATATAGACATTAACCCAGACTTCATGGGACTTCTCACCCCATGTAGTTAGTAGAGAAGTGATTTCTATCGTTGTACCAGAAAAATGTCTAATCATAAAGGGGGTATGCAGAATCTAGTCTTCTTGCTCCTAGTCAAATATTTTCTCAGGAAACATGGTAACCCCTCTGCTTATAAGCACTTGTGATGCCTTTCATTACCATGACTCCATCTTGACCTTTTCATTTCATAAAGGAATATATAGCACATTTGGTTTTACTTTGGGTGAGTACAAATTTTCAATCTGAAAGTTATTTTTAAAGTGGGGACAAGGGAAAAACCATCTTTTAATCAAAGGTTCATTTTGTTAGGATAATGGGTTCTATCACTCAGTTTGTCTTTCTGAATGATCTTACTAAGTCACACTGAGATTGAGCTTTGACATACTCAGGGTCCCATTCTCAGTCCAGGGACTGCAGCCCCTCTCCCCAGAAGATGTACCTTTTCTTAAACCAAGCTTTTAATAACTAAGAAGCTTACAGAGCTCTGAAAGAGGTATTCCATGGGAAAGCAGTTTGCATAAGTCTAAATCAAGCCTATTTCATTACTAATTCAATGAATTAATAAAATATAGAGAAAATTTTGCCCTTGTTTTAATTTGAATTAGAAAATGTTTTCAGACGTGGTTGGTTAATTACCTGTCGCTAGCCTCACCATTACCTAAAGGGAAGGAAAAGAAGAGGATGATAAAGCTAAACCTAAGCACTGAGGGTGAACTCACAGCATTTCCTCTACAATTTGAGATATCCAATCGACCTGTCTGTATTCTTACAGATTTTCATCTTGCTTCAGAAAAACGCATTGTATCACCAGGAAGTTCCTGTTAACATGGAAATGTGGTAATGCAAAAAAATGAAAAAAACATACTGAGTTTTAAATATTGATTTCATTAGTGGAAGGGAGATAGATAACTTCATGCTTTATCTAGAAAAGGAGATAAATTTTAGTCAAGTATGTACCTGTCCATAATAAAGCAGCACAAATTGTGCTGTTCCAATGTCACAGAAGCAAATGTATTATTGATAACTTGTCTAAATCATCCTTTCACTAGATTAAAAAAAATTGACAACCGACTATATCGAGAAGGCTCCAGGTCACCTCCCACAACCTCTCTCTGTGATACCTCTATAGGCTATATATTCACAGTTGAGGTAAGGAGAAGCAGTGCCCTGAATGCAACTGACTTGATGTATGATTTTTTTCCCCACGTTTCAACAGGGAGTAATTGCGTTGCCAATAAGAAGCAATGTTGCTTAAAAACAATTACGAGGACAAAATCTTTCCAGCTGGCTGAAATGTCCAGAAAAGTTGTTCATTAGTGAACTTAGCTTGCATCAATCATCCCCTTGCTTAGCCAGGAAGCAAGTTAGTCCTAGCAAAGTGCACTGAGGATTCAGTTTCTTGTGAAAATAGTCACTATTTTTGTATATGGTTGTGTTTGTGTGTACATATGTTTAGAGAGACGGAGACAGAGAAGAAGAAAAAGAACACAGAAGAAGAAGAAAGGAAGAAATATTATACAAAATGTCAGCTTTTCAGGAGTTTGAGTGGAATATTACAACGATATAGAATACACAGTGGCATAAAAAGTCCAGGATGGTCTCCTGACACATTCTCTTTGTCAGTGCAGAATCCTTGCCTTAGACCACCTCTTTCTTCTCATTCAGGCTTATTGGTCTGCTTTACTACATTCTTCTCTCCTTTCTCCCTCTGCATGCCAATGGGAATCATGTCTTCTTCTTCTTCTTCTTCTTCTTTTTTTTTTTGAATATAAAGAAAGAGATTTATTCAACAAAAATAACGTGTGTATGTGTGTGTCTGTTACAATTATAACACAATATACTGACTTGGACACCCTGGGTTGGCTCTCTTGGCATTTCAGTTATTTTCTATTTGTCACTGTATCACAAAAACTCATTAGTATGAATATTTCTGAAATGCTGGATCATATCCAGAATGAGATATCAAGAAGGAGAATGAGAGTTTTGTTCACTACTGTTTGTATCTCAATGTCCCCAAAGAAGGGAGATATTCACATATGTTTTCTTAAAGTTCTCTTCCATAGATTCTCTCATACTTAGAGCTGTCATTTAAAATTTCTGCTTCTTTTGAGAAACTAATGTAATTAAGCTGCCATTGCCGATAAGTGTAGAAGAAGTTGGGAATGTATGAGATTGGTGCCATTAGAGAAGTCCCAATGGTGATAGAGATACTGAGGCCAGCACAGGGTGTGGATCAACCATCAGTAGGATACCCCTGTTAGTTGGTGACATACAGAGTGAGTAAGTGACATGGGAACCATGAAGAAGCTAGTTTCCTGTCAGTTGGGCAGGAGGGAGAGTGGGTCACTTTCTAATATATGCTGAGTTTCCCATATCATAATTTTACTTTTTATTTTACATTGGAGTATAGTTGATTAACAATGTTGTGTTAGTTTCAGGTGTATAGCAAAGTGATTCAGTTATAGATATATATGCATCATGTCTTCTTAAATTCAGCTTCCTGTACAAGTTATCAGTCATTTAATATGTTGGTTGAAAATTGACTTCCTAGTTCTGATGGTGGGATTGAGAGCTGGGTATATTCTAAGCATATGGGTTTTTCCTTAGAGAATGCAACCCATAAAAAAGAGTAAAACAAATGCTAGCCTGAATGCTATCTACCACCTTCCTTAGATTTGGAAGGTAGAGAAGGAGAAGATTCATACCCCAAGGAAGAGTGAAGGTTTTCAGGAGGACCATTGATACTGGAGGAGGTGAGTGCACATTATCCCAGTCCCTGTGTGTCTCTGGGAGGGTCTGTATCCAACTCCTCCAGGAAGAGGAGGTACAAAATTCTTCCAGCATGTACCAGCAAGTATAAGAGCAAGAACAAAGACTGAAATGTGTGTTCTGTCACCTCATCTGCCATGGGCTTTTTCCTTTGTAGGTCTACCTGAGCAAAGTCCACCTTTTTTACAAGAGTAGCCAAGCATCAGGGAAGTCTTCTAATTCTTTATAATAACATTTCAAAAAGTCAAGTCTTTTTTTTTTTTTTTTTTTTTTTTTTTTTTTT
>NW_006785255.1:1435079-1446064 GCF_000442215.2 Lipotes vexillifer
GCGTCTCCTGCATCGGCAGGCGGACTCTCAAGCACTGCGCCACCAGGGAAGCCCCAAAAAGTCAAGTCTTATGTATTTCTGACATTACATTATTTCTGCATTATAAAGAAACTGCATGGTTGTCCTTTAAAGTTGTTTTAATGTATTTTGTTTAAAAATTAGATTACAGTCTTGTAACCAAATAAAGAATCTTAACCATATAGTTATTGCTTGAAAGACTCCTAAAAAGGATTGTCTTGGGGACCCTAAATACTATTGTCGTTCATTTCTGTGGACTTTCCTTCTGCGTTAGTTTCCAGATCCTGAGAGTGGAAGAAAAGAGGACACAGACCCTCAATATAAGCTGGTCACCAGTTTATTTAGTAAAAGAAAATGATACCTTTAATGCTGCCAAGATTAGCTTTCAACTAGCATATCTCCGGTATCCTATTATGAATAAGGGGTCTCTTTAGCTACTCTGATTTGTTTTAGCATAGGTAAATGTCAGGCATCAGGTAGGAAGGGAAATGAAACCTACCTTGCTATACATACATTGTCTCATCTAATCCTCAAAACAGTTATATGAGACAGTTATTATTATTATCTTCATTTTACAGAAGAAGATATTGAAACTTGGAGAGTTTGAGGGATTTACCTTAGGTCCCATCCTTAAAATAAGCAGAACTATGATTAGAAGCTGGGTCCTTTGCCTCCAAGGATTGTGCTCTTAACCATCAAAGTACATAGGGTGTCTCTTAGAACTCAGAAGGGTGATATTGTGTTCATTTATTTTTTTCATTCGATAGACAACATTTTTTTAGTGCCTACTGTGTGCCAGTCAGTATAATGATTTGGGGAATATAATGATTCTTACCTTCATGTAGCTCACAGAATTTCAGGGCATAGGAAACATCTCTGGAGTTCCAGAAATCCAACAAAAGACCTTCAAAAAGGAACTGCTTGCTGCACTCATGACCAATGGAAGACAAAGCCCTTGAACCTTTCAGGAGACTTCAGTCTCCTGCTCACTTAATCAATCTGTCCAGGTTAGACTAAAGATACACACTAAAAAAAAAGAAGAGTTTTGTATAAGTTATCTTTCCCCCCAGACTTAAAGCTTACACACTGTTAAAAGCTGGTGTCTGCACCAGAGTCAGTACAAGGGCTCTCTGGGGGAATTCAGAGCTGGGCAGGTGGAGACTCTCACTGCTGTTTCCCAGCCCTGTCACCTGGCATCTGAATCCCATAAGCAACAAGTCCAGGAAAGATAAATTGAAGAGGGATGTTTCTGTTCCCCATGTCCAGGTGTGGAACAGCTGGTAAAGGCCATGGGACCCCAAAGCTGTAAACAATAAATTCTGTTGAAAGTCTGGCCATTTCACATCACTCCAGATTTCTCATATTAATAATCACTGCCCTGAGCAAAATGGAAGCTCAGGTGTGTTATGTCACTTTGCTCTCCAACATATCCACATAGTCACCTGGTTTGGATTCACAGCAGGACCTAGAAAAAATGACAAGCAGAAGGCTTGATTTATATAGGTAGTGGGTAGTTAAGGCAAAATGCCTGGAAGGGCAGCCTCAGTTAAAGTTGTTTCACAACCTTGATTAGAAGCTTGAACTGTCAAAAAAGTCAATTTGAGAGTATCCTGAATATGTATACACACACACAAACACACATTTAGAGAGCTAAATGTCTGAGAGTGCATTGAGCTCTTTACGCTACTGGCATTAACTCAGAATATTATGAGGGTTTAAGCTGTGACATTGGGTTACATGCTTCTTTCTCAAAGTTTTACAGGCAAAAAAAGGGAAGGAAAAAATTACAATTTATGCAATAAAAATAATTTGGCAATTTAACTGCACTAAAAATTAAATTGTCCTTAATGTACAAAACACCAAAGATATATATATATATATATATATATATATATATACTGATTCACTTCAAATGTATCCTCTATGAAAAACTCTTTGGCCACATTTTGATTTTTTAATCTTATACATCTCTGCATATAAACACAGGGATATAGATGCAGTCTGTCAAATGTAGATTTTTGCCTTTTTTTCTTGCTTTATGACACAAGAGCCTGTGTGCTTAATGCTCTTCAAAAACATACTCTGTGTTCATTGCAAAATTTTTTCTTAATTTTTATTTTATATTGGAGTATAGTTGATTAACAATGTTGTGTTAGTTTCAGGTGTAGAGAAAGTGATTCAGTTATACATATACATGTATCTATTATTTTTTTAAGTTATTTTCCCATTTAAATTATTACAGAGTATTGAGCAGAGTATTGAACTGTGTTCACTGCATTATTCACAGTAGCTAAAATATGGAAACATCTTAAAGGTCTGTCAACAGATGAATGGATAAAGAGTGGATACACACACACACACACATACACACACACAAAATGGATATATATATATATACACACACACACACACACACACACAATAGAATATTATTCAGCCATAAAAAGTGAAGTCCTGACATTTGTGACAACATGGATGAAGTTGGAGTGTATTATGCTTGAAGGGTGTGGATGAACTTGGAGGGCATTTAACTAAGCCAGACAGAGAAAGACAAATGCTGTATGATATCATTTATATGTGCAATATTAAAAAAGAATAAAAAGCTAATTATAGAAACAGAGAATAGAATGGTGGTTTCCAGGGGCTGGGAGGAAAGGAAAATAGAGAGATATATGTCAAAGACTGTAAAATGTCAGTTATAAGAATAATAACTTCTGAGGATCTAATATACAGCATGGTGACTATAAGTAATAAAGTTTGAAAGTTGCTGAGAGTAGACCTTAAGTGTTCTCAACACACACATATGCACAAAGTTAACTATGTGATGTGTTATTTATTTTGACCTTGGTAATCATTACACAAATGTATGTGTATATTAATACCTCATCCTATTGTACACTTTAAAGTATATACAATTATACTTGCCAATTATTTCTCAATAAATTGGAAAAAATATTCTATGGTCATTTCCTCTGTTTTGTGTTAACCTGTGATGAGCTGACGTGTAGACAGAGGACTCAAGTGATAAATGGTATTAAACAGGTTTTCTAGACTTCTGTCATTTGATTTTCTATTTTCTATATTCAGGAAAGAAGAAAATCCCACTGAGGCAACTGTTTCTTGTAAGTTAATTATAAATATAAGTGACACTAGATTTCAATGAGTTGGTGTGCTCTGAGTATTTAGCTCATTGACAAAAAACAGTTTAGAAGAAATCAAGGTTCAACAATGGTCATGCAACTCTGATCACTATACTTAAAAATTTTAAGCCTGTGCCTAGAGATTAATAATAATACAAATAATAGCCTCTTACTGAGCAAATACTACTACTCAAACACTGTGCTAACATTTTATTTGATCTTCATCACAACTCTACTTCCATTTAACCCATGTGGAACTTGAGGCTCAGAACACTTAAGTAACTTGCCTCAAATTCAAATATTATTCTACAGCATAACCAAGGCTTGAGCTCAGCTGATATGACTTCAAGCTTTATGCTCTTAATTTCTATGCCATTCTGCTTTCAAGAAAGTCAAGGGAGAGTAAAGCCTCCAAGTAATTAGGAACAGATGTGAACATGTAAGCATATTTTCTCCACCACTGCTATCTCTGCTAGTTGAAATCCTGTCCCTTCTTTGTCCTCCATGGCTTTGGAAGTCGGGAATCCTATGGATGTGTGTCCAAATACAGTTCTAACTTCTAGATTGTGTGATCTAGAATGAATTGCTTAACCTCTCTGAATAATCCTTACCTCGCAGAATTATTGTGAAGAATGAATACATTGATTTATGTAGAATGTTCTTTCCATGGCGGGCACAGATCAGGTGTTTATTAAATGTAGTTCCTGATTGCTACCTATGCCAAGAAGACTATTTCTCAGAACTAGAAGAACTCTTTTCTTTCTCCATGGTTTCATGTATCATTATTTTATCCTCCTTTAACAGGATATCACGGTTATTTGGTGGCATTCAATTTTCCCAAATAACTTGTAAAGTGTCTGATGTCAGGACTAACCACTTATAACAAACAATCTTTGCTTATGCTCTCCAGAATGGGGAATGGTGCATAATTTTTGTCATTAAAATTCTGGCACAGAAATTTAGTCAGGGCAGGAAGAGATTATATGAATAACTCCTTGATATTGAAAGAATATTTAATATTGAAATATTAAAATTTCAATTAGTCAAGATTAGCAGACCCCTATGAAAATTAGAAGCTGAATAAAAAGGAGCTGTAAGATAATGAAATATATTTTGGATTAGAAATGTTCCATATTTATTCTTGATTCTAATCAGAGATATTGTGGATGACTTTGAGATAATATTTTGAAATATCACCATATGATACAATGGTCACCTACTGAATGAATGAACTAATTAAGTCACTGAGTCATCATGATGACCTGTACACATTGCAAAATTATCCAGCTTGCTGTGTGACTGACATTAATACTGAACTATATTGTGACTTGAAGCATTGGAAAGGCCATGAGCTTACAACACCCCAAGATGTTTGAGAATAGACTAAAATGAAGACATATAAGATAAATTTTCATGGACATTTTCTTGATGATTTTGAGAATGTGGTGAGTGTACTGTTTATTATTTAAATAATCAAGAAATCAACCTAGGGTTAAACATTAAAATAAGTCTGAGGACTATTAATTTTTAAAATAAGCAAAATTTTAAAAGGAGACTACTTCTGAATTTTTAAACATCAGAATACAAACACTATTTTATGGAAAATATTTGGGCTAAAGTAACTCAGTGTCTTTTCAGCTATGGCAAAGAAGGCAAAATGACAAACCAAATAATTAGCTGGGAAACTAACAAAGAATTTGAAAAGCTTATCCTAATAACTATACTAGAAAGTATTGATAAGCAAGGGCCATGTTGCAGAAATAGCAGTAAAAACAGAAAAATAACCTCTTTACTCATTAGAAATCAAAACCTCCCAAAAACTACAGATGACTTGACAAAGCACACTAAGTAATTTGTAGTAGATTCATTCATTCATTTATTCTATTCATTTATTAATTTATAAGCACATTTGGGTTAACATTTACTGAGCACATGTGAACCCTGTGCTAGATTCTGAAGATGAAATACTTCCAGCCAGGTCACAGCCCTCAAGTCAAAGAACAATTTAGGGGGAGTGGGAGTCTCAGTCATATAACCAATTAATTATGATACAAAGATATTTTCACTTTAATTGGGTGGTGAATAATTCTTCCTGAGGGAATCAGGAAACTCTGCTCAAAGAATTGACATCTAAGCTAGGCTCTGAAAGTAAGGGAGGTGGTGCGAAGGCATAGAGGTGGGTGGGGAGGGTGTTCACCAGATTAGTTAGGTTAGAAGGAGGGCTATTTCAGGTGCAGTATTAAATAACATGAACTATTTGGGAAATAGCAGGCTGGCTGAATTACAAACTCAAGGAATAGGAACAATAGGAGGTAAGGTTACATTAGTTTGGGAATAGCCTTTAAAGGGTCTTGGTGCCAGGCTAAGAAGGTTATTGAGCTTTATTATATAAGCAAAAGAGCTGATTTATTTTTGAAAGAATGTCATAGCAGATATATTGTTTTAAAATAACACTGGCTGAAGTGTGGAGGCTACATTGGAGTTGAATAAGAGTAGGTAAAGAGAAAATTACTAAATCCAATAATATAAGAGGATAGATATCAGATAATTTATGAAACTAACCTGTATGCAATGGAATAATTTTTTTTTCAAACTCCTCCTTGACCGCTTGACTGATTTCAATGAGCCAGATATCATGTAAGAGCTTAAAATTATTTGATCAAAGGTTTAAAACTAATTAATAAAATCTAATTAATTAAAGCTAATGGAAATAGTTGAAAGGGAAAATCTCTAGATAAAATATACATTGAATTGAAATATGTTTTGTTATAATTCATCATTAAAGATGTTCACAGGATAAATGATGAAGTGGTAGATAATAACAAAATGCTTTATTTTAGCAGAGAAGAAAAACTTGCTCATAGTAATGTGTTATCGTTAACTCAGCAGACTTTAGTTATTTTTAAAACTTAATCTTTTTCACTTAGAACATACTACTTTGCATAAATGCAGAGAGGAAAAACTTTACATAAACTAAAAGTTACTGTATATAAAGAAAATAAGTTGAAAGAAAGAAATGAAACTCTATGGTTACTTTCCTTTGAAGTGTTTTTGTGGAAATAATTCTGTGGATTATACTGCCCTAGGAAAATTTCCCAGACTCTAAACATTACAGAAAGGGTAGTATCTGATTCAGGAGAGTCAAATTGATTTGCTAAATTAAGTCAATCATAGTCTCTTGAATAGGAATTTGAAATTGGTATACAAAGACACTCTTCAGTTGACCCAAAGTGCTAAAGTTGTGAAGACAAGTAAAGAGACAGGGTTGTCCTTTGTGTTCCAAGTATATGGCAAAGGAGAGAAAGTCAGTCTAAAGAGAGAATGTGGATGCAGACATCCAGAAGGATATGGGGGATAATGGGACACCAGGAGAGAAAATAACAGAAAGAGTAACTAGCTTAGTTGCTGATTACTTTCTATATTCTGGGTCAAGCGTCTGCCTCTTGTATCTTTGCAACATATTTTCATTCATTCTCAACATTGTTTCAGAGGATTTATCTTTGAAGTCAAGTAATTCCTAACCAAGACATGCATGTTTCCTGTATCAAAAAATGACATAATTGGGTAAGAAAATTGGGTATCCCTTGGCAAGAAACTATTCTGAAACTGAACATAACAACATATTAAAACTATTCAACCTTGACCTTCTAGCTTTAGCCATAACATTTATGAATTTTAAATGTAATTCCTAGATTTATTTACGACAAGAAAGAGTATCTCAAAGTTTTTTAAATTGATATTTTATATTTTCATGTCATTTTATAGAGCTATGGCAGAGTCTTCTGCAAGCAACTTCTAGAGTTTCGGCCTAGCATCAAAACATGGTTGCCCAAGACTGGTTCAAAGTGAAGGACTAGAAGGAAGTTTGCTCACTCCTTCTTGTGAGAGCACCTGAATTACAACTAACTGCTGAATAATCATTGACAGGAAGACACTTGAACTCACCAGAAAAGATACCCCACATTCAAAGGCGAATGAGAAGCCAAAATGAGATGATAAGAGGGGCACAATCATGATAAAATCAAATCTCATAACCACTGGGTGGGTGAATCACAAACTGGAGAACAATTATACCACAGAAATCCACCCATTTGAGTGAAGGTTCTGAGCGACACATCAGGCTTCCCAACCTGGGAGTCCAGAAAGGAGAGGAGGAACCCCAGAGAACTGGACTATTAAGGCCAGCAGGATTTGATTGCAGGACTTTGACAAGACTGGGGGAAACATAGACTCCACTCTTGGAGGGTACACACAAAATCTGTGCACCAGGACCCAGGGGCAAGGAGCAGTGACCCCATAGGAGATGGAACCAGACCTACCTGCTAGTGTTGGAGGGTCTCCTGTAGAGGTAGGGGGCAGCTGTGGCTCATCATGTGGACAAGGACACAGACAGCAGAAGTTCTGGGAAGTACTCATTGTTGTAAGCCCTCAAAGAGTCTGCCATTAGACTCACTAAAGAGCCAGCTGGCTCCAGTACTGGGTTGTCTCAGACCAAACAGCCAACAGAGGGAACACAGTCCCAGGCATCAGTAGACAAGTGGATTAAAGTTATACTGAGCTCTGCCCACCAGAGCAACACCCAGCTCTACCCACCACCAGTCCCTCTACCCACCATCAGGAAGCTTGTACAAGCCTCTTAGATAGCTTCATTCACCAAAGGGCAGACATCAGAAGCAAGAACTACAATCCTGCAGCCTGTTGAACAAAAACCACAATCATAGAAAGATAGATAAAATGAAAAGACAGAGGATTAAGTTCCCAGATAAAAGAACAAGATAAAACCCCAGAAAAACAACTAAATGAAGTGGAGATAGGTGACATTCCAGAAAAAGAATTCAGAATAATAATAGTGAAGATGATCCAGGACCTCAGAAAAAGAATGGAGGCAAGGATCAAGAAGATGCAAAAAATGTTTAACAAAGATCTAGAAGAATTAAAGAACAAACAAACAGAGATGAATAATACAATAACAAATGAAAAATACACTAGAAGGAATCAATAGCAGAATAACTGAGACAGAAGAACGGATAAGTGACCTGGAAGACAGAATGGTGGAAATCACTGCTGTGGAACAGAATAAAGAAAAAAGAATGAAAAGAAATGAAGACAGCCTAAGAAACCTCTGGGACAACATTAAACACAACAACATTCACATTATAGGGGTCCCAGAAGGAGAAGAGAGAGAGAAAGGACCCGAGAAAATATTTGAAAATGTTAGAGTCAAAAAATTCCTTAACATGGGAAAGGAAATAGCCACCCAAGTCCAGGAAGCACAGAGAGTGCCAGGCAGGATAAACCCAGGAGAAACATGTCAAGATAAATAGTAATCAAATTGACAAAAATTAAAGACAAAAAATATTATTAAAAACATCAAGGGAAAAGCAACAAATAATATACAAGGGAATCCTTATAAGGTTATCAGCTGATTTTCAGCAGAAACTCTACCAGCCAGAAGGGAGTGGCAGGATATATTTAAAGTGATGAAAAGGAAAAGCCTACAACCAAGAATACTCTATCCTGCAAGGCTTTTATTCAGATTTGATGGAGAAATCAAAAGTTTTACAGACAAGCAAAAGCTAAGAGAATTCAGCACCACCAGACCAGCTTTGCAACAAATTCTAAAGGAAATCCTCTAGGTGGGAAAGAGACTAGCAACTTAAAACAACCTTGTACATATATAGACTGTTGCATCAAAACCTCATGGGAACAGCAAACCCAAAAAGTACAATACATACACACACACAAAAGAAAAAGCAACCCAAACACAACACTAAAGATGGCATCAAACCACAAGAGAAGGGAACAAAAGAGGAAGCAAAGAAAAAAGACCTACAAAAACAAACTCAAAATAATTAAGAGAATGGCAATAGGAACACACATAATGATAATTACTTAAATATAAATGGATTAAATGCACCAACCAAGACATAGACTGGCTGAATGGATATGAAAATAAGACCCATATATATGCTGTCTACAAGAGATGCACCTCAGATCTAGGGACACATACAAACTGAAAGTGAGGGGATGGAAGAAGGTATTCCATGCAAATAGAAATCAAAAGAAATCTGGAGTAGCAATACTCATATCAGACAAAATAGACTTAAAAATAAAGACGGTTATAAGAGACAAAGAAGGACACTACATAACAATCAAAGGATCAATCCAAGAAGAAGACATAACAACTGTAAACATATATGCACCAAATATAGTAGCACCTCAATATATAAGGCAAATATTAACAGCCATAAAGGGAGAAATCAACAGTAACACAATAGTGGGGAAATTTAACATCCCACTTTCATCAATGGACAGATCATCTGAACAGAAAATCAATAAGGAAACACAGGCCTTAAATGAAACATTAGACCAAATGGACTTAATTGATATTTATACAGCACTCCATCCAAAAGTAGAAGAATACACATTCTTCTCGAGTGCACATGGAACAATCTCCAGAATTGACCACATCCTGGGCCACAAAGTGATCTTCCATAAATTTAAGAAAATTGAATTCATATCAAGTATGTTTTTCAACCACAATGCTTAGATTAGAAATAAACTACAAGAAAAAAACTGTAAAAAATACAAATACGTGGCGGCTAAACAATATGTTACTAAACAACCAATGGATCACTGAAGAAACAAAAAAGGAGATAAAAAATACCTAGAGACAAATGAAAATAAAAGCACAATGATACAAAACCTATAGGTTACAGAAAAAGCATTTATAAGAAAAAAAGAAAAGAATTTCATAGGAATACAGGTCCCAATACAGGAAACAAGAAAATTCTCAAATAAACAACCTAACCTTACACCTAAAGCAACTAGAGGAAGAAGGAGAAACAAAACTCAAAGTTAGTAGAAGGAAAGAGATCATAAAAATCAGAGCAGAAATAAATGAGATAGAGACAAATAAGACAATAACAAAGAACAATGAAACTAAAAGCTGGTTCTTTGAAAATATAAACAATATTGGTAAACCTTTATCCAGACTCACCAAGAAAAAGAGGGGAGACACTCAAATCAATAAAATAATAAATGAAAACTGAGAAGTTAAAACTGACACCACAGAAATACAAAGGATCATAAGAGACTACTATATGCAACTGTATGCCAATAAAATGGGCAACCTGGAAGAAACAGACAAATTCTTAGAAATGTAGTCTCCCAAGACTGAACCAGGAAGAATTAGAAAACATGAACAGACTAATCACAAGCACTGAAATTGAAACTGATATTGAAAAACTCTCAACAAACAATATTCCAGGACCAAATGTCTTCACAGGCAAATTCTATCAAACATTTAGAGAAGAGCTAACACCTATAGTTCTGAAACTGTCCCAAAAATTGCGGAGGAAGGAAAATTCCCAAACTCATTCCTTGATGCCACCATCAACCTGAAAGCAAAACAAGACAAAGATACAACTAAAAAAGAAAATTATAGGCCAATATCACTGATGAACATAGATGCAAAAATCCTCAACAGAATACTAGCAATTTGAAACCAACAACACATTAAAAGGACCATACACCATGATCAAGTGGGATTTATCCCAGGGTTGCAAGGATTTTTCATTATATGCAAATCAATCAGTGTGATACAGCATATCAACAAATTGATGAATAAAAACCATATGATCATCTCAATTGCTGCAGAAAAAGCTTTTGACAAGGTTCAACAGTCGTTTATGATTAAAAACTCTCCAGAAAGTGGGCATGGGGGAACCTACCTCAACATAATAAAGGCCATATACGACACCTGACAGCAAACATCATTCTCAATGGTGAAAAACTGAAAGCATTTCCTCTAAGATCAGGAACAAG
>NW_006785259.1:0-7926 GCF_000442215.2 Lipotes vexillifer
AAATAAGTGTACATTGGTATGCATTGCTTGCACCCTGTCCCCATTCACCTTTTCCCCCTTGAACCCTATAGGTAACCATTTCTGTTAACTTCTTGCTCATTCATTCAATCAATGTTTCTTTATGCCAGTATGAGCAAATATTAATATTTATTCCTATTCCCTCCTTTCTGACACAAATGGTAATATACTATATGTACTTTTCTGCCTCTCACTTTTTTCCCAGATAACAATGTAAGGATAGATAAATTTAACCATAGAAAAATGTAAACTTTAGTGAATGACATTATAAGTAAAGTTGAAGGATAAACTTGGAAAAATGTTTGCATGTAACCCATAGTAGAAAGGAAAAGCTGATTGTCCACTGAAAGGGAATTGCAGAATTATGTTGCACTCATATAATGGAATACTATGCAGTCATTCAAACACTTGTAAAGGCAGGGAAGAAATTAGAATTGGGTGGTGGTCAAAAAGAACTTTTGCTTCACCTTAAAGCTTTAAAAAATTTAAAAGGATAACCTACTCCTATATTATCAATACCTGTATAATTAAAAATTTTTTAAATTAAAACGGGGGGCAAGAACAAGAAAAGTTTAGATCTGTATGCCTTGGAACAAGGTCAAATATACAGAGTTAAGTGAAGAAGGCCCTTGCAAATAGTAACTATAGTATGATCCTAGTTTTGATATAACATTACTCTTAGCATAGAAAAATATATAGAGAAAGGCTGTATAACAAACTATTAATAACAATCATCTTGGGGGTGTGAGATTATGAGGGACTTTTTACTTTTTACATTAAATGTTTATGTAATATTCAAATTTTTAAAACATATATGTATCACTTTTATAATCAGGAAAAATGAAGATATATATTTTTAAATGCTCTAACCACCTATATCCTTTACTATGCATGGGTATTGATTGCAAACAGTATTAGTAATAACTTTGGTTAACTGTAGCAGAATATGAAACTACTGGAAGATGTGGCAGAGTCATTTACTGCTTGCTGAATATCCACAAGCTCCCCCATATTTCCAGTCCTTTTAGAGTTGGATGGGGCCATGTGACTAGTTCTGGCCAATGGGCTGTGCATTTTAGAACTGGTGCTCAGTCCTCCTGCTCCCTCTTCTTCTGCTATGGCAACCAGGGGGCCTCAGGTGCTAGATGAGGCAGCCACAAGATGTCAGCCTGTATCCCTAAGTTACCTCTTGGAAAGGAGCTGTCTTGAAAAGCCACTAGACTTGCAGTAGATTTTGCATGAGCAAGAAATAAACTCATATGTATTAAGTCATTGAGTTTTGGGGTTTATTTATTATCAAAGCATAAGCTACCTATCATGAATAACGGAAAAGGGCATCAAGTAATCCACAGGTTCCATTAGAGGCCTGGAGAACCAGGCAGGGTCAGGAACCAAGAGTGGCATGATATGACACAGCAAAGGTTTTGCTGCAGGAATGGTTTGATAGGATGATGCTGTTGCCCCAGTTGCCAACTAACACTTTTCACCACAGCTGGACCTTGCTATCCCTTGATACTATTGCTATACTATCAGATTTTGAACTCTCCAGCAGCTGGTTGAAAATATCATTAATTGACCCAGCATAACTTTGTATGGCTCCTTCAACACCGAAAGTTCCAGGCAGGATCATGTAATTTGCCATGCTGAGGTCATGTGCCCATTCACTAGCCACCAGGGGATGGGGAGAAGAAATATGTGCCGCCTTCCCTGGTTTCAGTAGTGCAGGGTAGGGCCCTGCCTCCAAACCTATCTTGGGTTTCCTCCCAAATAGGAAGAGTGTTCGATGTTGAGCAGCCAAAATACAAATGTTCACTCCAGTCTTCAGATCCTTCACTGACCAACTTTTACCTCCTGACTTAACTGAAACTTACCTCTCTCCCCTGAAAAGTGGAAATCTACCCAAACTGCCATTCTCTAGCCAATAATGCCCCCAATTACATGCCTTGTTGTTTTTCCAGCACATCCTCAACCCCAGATCAATACAACTTTCCACCTTCTCTGTGTCAATCCTAGGCTCACACAATTGCTCAAATGGGAGCCACTTAAAAGTCATGGTCCCCAACTTCTACTGGGCTCTAGAAATCTTGTTTCCCTGATCTGCTCTCCAAGCCTCCATGGCAGATTTGCTAAATCCTCATTTCCTCAGCCCTCCTACATGTTCCACTCCCTTCCCTCCTCACTTCACTTCCTACTGCACTTAAAATAGAAACCCCCAAACAGCAATGTTCTCAACTTCTTGCCACAAACTACCTGCAAACTCATGAGCATCCCTAGCTGACCTATCCTTGCTCTTTCCCCCCTGTCACAGTGGAAGAGGTGCCCTTTTTCATGCTGACTAATCCTTCCATTGGTGCTCTGTGCCCCATTCCCCACTCAGGAAAACCTTGATATATCAGTTTCCCTTCTCCCTCCTGTATCTTCAGTATCTCTCTCTCTGTTGACTCAGCCTTTAAACATGTTCAAGTCTCTTGTATCACAAAAAAAGCTATTGACCTATTTATAATAGCATCAAAAAGAATAAAAGAAGAGGAATAAATTTAACCAAGGAGATGCAAGACTTGTATGCTGAAAACTACAAAACATTACAGAAGGAAATTAAAGAAGACTTAAATAAATGGAAAGATATCCCATGTTCATGGATTGAAAGATTTAACATTGTTAAGATGGCAGTACTACCCAGAGCCATCTACAGATTGAATGCAATTCCTATCAGAATCCCATTGACATTTTTTTCAGAAAAGGAAAAGTTGAACCTAATATTTATATGGAATTGCAAGGGACCTCACATAGCCAAAACAGTCTTGAAAGAGGAAAGCAAAGTTGGAGGACTCACACTTTCCAGTTTCAAAACTTACTACAAAGATACAGTAATCAAAACAGTGTGGTGCTGGCATAAGAATAGACATATAGATCAATTAAATAGAACTTGGAGTCCAAAATAAACCCAAACATCTATAGTCAATTGATTTTCAACATGGATGCCAACACCATTCAGTGGGGGAAAGAACAGCCTCACCACAATGGTTCTGGGTAACTGGTTAGCCACGTGCAAAATAAATGAAGTTGAACCCTTTACCTTACACCATATACAAAAATTAACTCAAATCAGATCAAATACCTAAATATAAGCACAAAGACAATAAAACTTTTAGATGAAAACGTGTATATCTTTGTGACCTTGGATTTGGCCATGGATTCTTATATATGACTTCAGAAGCACAAGCAACGAAAGAAAAAAAGATAAATTGGACTTTATAAAAAAACTCTTTTGTGCATCAAGGAACACCATCAAGAAAGTGAAAAGAGGGCTTCCCTGGTAGGACAGTGGTTAAGAATCTGCCTGCCAATGCAGGGGACACAGGTTTGAGCCCTGGTCCAGGAGGATCCCATATGCTGCAGAGCCCGTGCGCCACAACTACTGAGCCTGCGTTCTAGAGCCTGCGAGCCACAGCTACTGAGCTCACGTGCCACAACTACTGAAGCCCATGCACCTAGAGCCCGTGCCCTGCAATAAGAGAAGCCACTGCAATGAGAAGCCCACGCACCCCAATGAAGAGTAACCCCCTCTCGCCACAACTAGAGAAAGCCCGTGCACAGCAACGAAGACCAAATGCAGCCAAAAATAAATGATAATAAATTAAATAAATATTTTTAAAAATCTTTTTTTAAAAAAATGAAAAGATAACCTACAGAATAGGAGAAAATATTTGCAAATCATACATCTGATAAGGGACTTGTATCTAGAATATATAAAGAATTTCTACAACTCAACCACAAAAAGATAAACAACACGATTGAAAAATGGGCAAAGGACGTGAGTAGAAATTTCTCCAAAGAAGATATACAAATGACCATGAAGCTCATGGGAAAAAATTCACAATATCAATCATCAGGGAAATGCAAATCAAAACCACAATGAGATACCACTTCACACCCACTAGGATGGCTCTAATAAAATAAAGGAAAATAAGTGCTGGCAAGGATTTAGAGAAATTGGAACTTTTGTACATTGATGATGGTAATGTAAAATGGTGTAGCCACTGTGGAAATCAGTTTGGCACTTTTTCTAAAAGATAAACATAGAATTTCCACATGACCCAGCAATTCCACTCTTAGGTATATACCCAGAAAAATTGAAAAAAGGTATTCAAACAAATATTTGTACATGAATGTTCATAACAGTACTATTCACAGTAGCTGAAAGGTGGAAACAACCCAGATGTTCATCAACTGATGAATGGATAAACAAAGTGGTGGTATACCCATATGATGGAATACTATTTAGCCATAAAAAGGAATGAAGTACTGATACATGCTACAATGTGGATGAACCTTGAAAAATTGTGCTAAGTGAAAGAAGCCAAACACAATAGACCACATAATGTATGATTCCACTTACATGAAATGTCCAGAAAAGGTAAATTCTTATAGACAGTGGATTGCTTGTTTCCAGGGGCTGGGCACAAAGAGGAAATGGGGAGTGACTGGCTAATGGGTGCAGGGTTTCCATTTGGGGGTGATGAAAATATTGTGTAACTAGATAAAAGTGGTAGTTGCACAACACTATCTATGTATTTTCACTGAACTGTACACTTTAAAATGGTTACTTTTCTGTTTGGTGCATTTTACCTTTATTCATTTATTTTATTATTATTTTAAAAATAAATTTATTTATTTATTTGGCTATGTTGGGTCTTAGTTGCTGTGCTTGGGCTCTCTCCAGTTGTGGTGAGTGGTGTCTACTCTTCGTTGCGGTGCATGGGCCTCTCATTGTGGTGGCCTCTCCTGTTGCCAAGCACAGGCTCTAGGTGCACAGGCTTCACTAGTTGTGACTCGTGGGCTGTAGAGTGCAGGCTCAGTAGTTGTGGTGCATGGGCCCAGTTGCTCTGCTGCATGTGGAATCTTCCTGGACCAGGGCTCGAACATCTGTCCCCTGCATTGGCAGGCAGATTCCCAACCACTGCACCACCAGGGAAGTCCTTTACTTCTATTTAAAAAATACTTGCCTCCATTTCTTAAAAAGTTAAACATAAATTTACCATGTGACCCAGAAATTCTACTCCTAGGTATCTACCTAAGAGAAATGAAAACATATATCTGCATTAAAAATTGGATGTTCATAGCATTATTTATAATAACCAAAAGGTGTAAACAGCCCAAATGTTTACCAACTGGTGAATACATGAATAAAATGTGATATATCCATACCATTTGGCAATAAAAAGCAATAGAGTATTGATACATGCTACTCCAGGTATGAATTTTAAAAACATTTTGCTTAATGAAAGAAGCCAGACACACCCCAAGCTGCACATATTATGAGTCAATTTATAGGAAATTTCCAAAAGTTGCAAATCTATAGAGACAGAAAGTAGATTAGTGGTTGCCTGGGGCTGGGGGTGGGGATGGGGAGTGACTATAAATGAGCACAAGGGATCTTTCTGGAGAGATAGAAATGTTTGAAAAGTGGACTGTGGTGATAGTAGTACAATTCTGTAAATATGCTAAAATTAATTGAATTGTATAATTAAAGCAGGTGAATTTTATGCTATGTAACTATACCCCAATAAAGCTGTTTTTTTTTTAAGAACAACAACAACAACACAGGAACATTCTATCCAACAGAATTGGAATACACATTCTTCTCAAGTGCACATAGAACATTTTCCAGGATAGGTCATATGTTAGCCCACAGAAAAGTCTTAATAAATTTAAGATGACTGAAATCATATCAAGCATCTTTTCCAACCACAATAGTATGAAACTAGAAATCAATTACAAGAAGAAAACTGGAAAATTCACAAATATATGGAGATTAAACAACATGCTACTGAACAACCGATGACTCAAAGAACGAATTAAAAGAGAAATAAATACCTTGAGACAAATAAAATGCAAATACAGCATACTATAACTTAAGGGCTGCAGCAGTTCTAAGAAGGAAGTTCATAATGATAAACATTTACATTAAGAAAGAAGACCTTAAATATAAAAAATATAACTTTACACCTCAAGGAACTAGAAAAAGAAGAACAAACTAAGTCCGAAGTTAGTAGAAGGAAGGAAATAAAGATCAGAGTGGAAATAAATGAAATAGAAACAAAAAAGAAAATAGAAAAGATCAATGAAACTAAGAGCCGTTTTTTAAAAGATAAACAAAATAGACAAAACTTTAGCTAGACTTACCAAGAAAAAGAGAGAGAAGACCCAAATAAATAAAATTAGAAATGAAAGAGGAGTTATTACTGCTAATACCACAGACACGCATAGGACCATAATAAACTACTATGAACAATTACATTCTAACAAATTGGGCAACCTAGAAGAAATGGATAAATTCCTAGAAACATACAACTTACCAAGACTGAATCATGAAGAAATAGAAAAAATTACCAATAAGGGGATTGAATCAGTAATCAAAAACCTTCCAACAAAGAAAAGCCCCAGGCCAGATGGCTTCACTGGTGAATTCTACCAAACATTTAAAGAAGAATAAATGCCAATCCTTCTCAAACTCTTCCAAAAAATAGGAGGAAACACTTCCAATCTCATTTTATGAGGCCAGCATTACCCTGATACCAAAACCAGATAAAGGCACTAGAAGAAAAGAAAATTATAGGTCAATATTCTGAATTCAACACCACATTAAAAGGATAATACAACATGATTGAGTGGGATTTATTCCAGGGATGCAAGGATGGTTAAACATCTAGAAACCAAAACAAAAAAAACAACAAAAAAAAATCTAGAAACCAATCAGTGTGATATACCACATTAACAAAATGAAGGATATAAATCATGTGATCATCCTAATAGATGCAGAAAAAGCATTTGACAAAATTCAACATCCATTCATAAATAAAAACTTTCAACAAACTGGGTGTAGCGAGAATGTACTCAACATAATAAAGGTCATATATGGCAAGCTCACAGATAACATTATACTCAATGGTGAAAAGCTGAAAGCCTTTCCTCTAGGATCAGGAACAAGACAAGGATGCCCACTTTCACCACTTTTATTCAACATAGTACTAGAAGTTGTAGCCAGAGAAATTAGGCAGGAAAAAGAAATAAAAGGCATCTATATTGGAAAGGAAGAAGTAAAACTGCCTCTATTTGCAGATGACATATCATGTATAGAAAACCCTGAAGACTCCACAAAAACAAACAAACAAACTATTAGAACTAATCAACAAATTCAGTAAAGTTTCAGGATAGTAAATCAATATACAAAAGTGGGCTGCATTTCTATACACCAACAATGAAGTATCAGAAAGAGAAATTAAGAAAACAATTCCATTTACAATTGCATCAAAAAGAATAAAATACCTAGGAATAAATTTAACCAAGGAAATGAAAGATCTGTACCTTGAAAACTATAAGACATTGATGAAAGAAATAGAAGACACATAAAAAATGGAAAGATCCTCCATGCTCATAGATTGGAAGAATCAATATTATTGAAAAGGTCATACTACCCAAAGCAATGTGCAGATTCAATGCAATCCTCATCAAAATTCCAATAAATTTTTTTTCACAGAAACAAAACAAACAATCCTAAAATTCGTTGGAACCACAAAAGACCCTAAATAGCCAAAGCAATCTTGAGAAAGAAGGACAAAGCTGGAAGCATCACACTTTCTAATTGTAAACTATATTACAAAGCTATAGTAATCAAAACAGCATGCTATTAGACCCTAAAAGTTCAGTCATTATGTTGTACACCTTTAACTTACACAGTGCTGTATGTCAATTATATCTCAATTAAACTGGAAGAAAAACAGTATGTTATTGGCATGAAAATAGACACATTGATCAATTGAAGAGAACAGAGAACACAGAAATAAACCTATGCATATATTGGTCAAGTACTTTGTGACAAAGGAGCTAAGAATACACAATGGGGAA